>NW_027486047.1:0-27153 GCF_050908995.1 Andrena cerasifolii
TAAAAATTAAAAATTTTTTGAAATTGTTAAAAAATTTAAAAAATTTTCAAAAAAATTAAAAAAAAATTAAAAAAGTTAAATAAAAATTTAAAAAAAATTAAACAAAAAATATAAAAAAAATTTTAAAAAATTTAAAAAAATTTTAAAAAAAATTAAAAAAAATAAAAAAAGTTAAATAAAAATTTAAAAAAATTAAATAAAAAATATAAAAAAATTTTAAAAAATTAAAAAAAATAAAAAAAGTTAAATAAAAATTTTAAAAAAATTAAACAAAAAATATAAAAAAAATTTTTAAAATTTCAAAAATTTTCAAAAAAATTTTAAAAAATTAAAAAAATAAAAAAAGTTAAATAAAAATTTTAAAAAATTAAATAAAAAATATAAAAAAATTTTAAAAAAAATTTAAAAAAATTTAAAGAATTTAAAAAAAAATAAAAAAATTATAAGAAAATTAAAAAAAACATTTGAAATTTAAAAAAAATTAAAAAAAAGTAAAATAAAAGAAAAATAAAAATTAAAAAAAATTACAAAATTGTTAAGAAATTAAAACAAATTTTTTAAAATAAATTTTTAAAAAAATTTTAAAAAATATTTTAAAAAATTTTTAAAAAAATTTAAAAATTTTAAATAATTTGAAAAAAATTAAAAATTTTTTTAAAAAATTGAAAAAAATTAAATATAAAAAAAAATTTTTTAAATTTAAAAAATTTAAAAAAAAATTATAAGAAAATTAAAAAAAATTTAAAATTTAAAAAAATTAAAAAAGTAAAATAAAAGAAAAATAAAAATTAAAAAAAAATTTTTAAAATTGTTAAAAAATTTAAAAAATTTTCAAAAAAATTTTAAAAAAATTTAAAAAAATAAAAAAAGTTAAATAAAAATTTAAAAAAATTAAATAAAAAATATAAAAAAAAATTTAAAAAAATTTTAAAAAATTAAAAAAATTAAAAAAAATAAAAAAAGTTAAATAAAAATTTAAAAAAATTAAATAAAAAATATAAAAAAAAATTTAAAAAAATTTTAAAAAATTTTAAAAATTTAAAAAAAAAATAAAAAAATTATAAGAAAAATAAAAAAAACATTTGAAATTTAAAAAAATAAAAAAAGTGAAATAAAAATTTAAAAAAATTAAATAAAAAATATAAAAAAATTTTAAAAAAAATTTAAAAAAATTTTAAAAATTAAAAAAAAAAAAAAAATTATAAGAAACTTAAAAAAAAACATATAAAATTTTTAAAAAATTTAAAAAGTAAAATAAAACAAATATAAAATTTAAAAATTGTTAAGAAATTAAAACAAATTTTTTAAAATAAATTTTTAAAAAATTTTAAAAATTAAATACAAATTTAAAAAAAATTAAATAAAAAATATAAAAAAATTAAAGAAAAATTTTTTAAAAATTTTAAAAATTTAAAAAAAAAATAAAAAAATTATAAGGAAATTAAAAAAAACATTTGATATTTAAAAAAATTAAAAAAAAGTAAAATAAAAGAAAAATAAAAATTAAAAAAATTACAAAATTGTTAAAAAATCAAAACAATTTTTTAAAAAAATTTTTTAAAAATTAAAAAAAAAAACAAAAAAATTAGATTAAAAAAATTTCAAATAATTTGAAATTTTTTTTTTAAATTTTTAAAAAAATTTAAAAAAAATTTAAATATAAAAAAAATAAAATTTTTTTTTAAAAAAAATTAAAAAAATAAAAAAAAATTAAATAAAAAATTAAAAAAAAAATTTTAAAAATTTTCAAATTTCTTTTTTAAAAAATTAAAAAAATAAAAAAAAATTAAATAAAAAATTAAAAAAAAATTTTTTTAAATTTTCAAAAAATTTTTAAAAAATTTTCAAAAAATTTTTTAAAAAAATTTTAAAAATTATAAAATTTAAAAAAAAATTTAAAAATTTTAAAAATTTAAAAAAAATTTTAAAAATTAAAAAAAAATAAAAAATTTATAAGAAAATTAAAAAAAACATATAAAATTTTTAAAAAATTTAAAAAGTAAAATAAAACAAATATAAAATTTAAAAAAAATTTAAAAATTGTTAAGAAATTAAAACAAATTTTTTAAAATAAATTTTTAAAAAATTTTAAAAAAAAATTTTAAAAATTAAAAAAATAAAAAAAGTTAAATAAAAATTAAAAAAAAAAATTTAAAAAATTAAAAAAATTTTTTTTTAAATTTTCAAAAAAATTTTTAAAAATTTTCAAATTTTTTTTTTAAAATTTTCGTAAAATTTAAAAAAAAATTTTAAAAAAATTAAAAAATTAAAAAAAAAATTATAAGAAAATTAAAAAAAAAACATTTAAAATTTAAAAAAATTAAAAAAGTAAAATAAAAGAAAAATAAAATTTAAAAAAAAAATTTAAAAATTGTTAAAAAATTAAAACAAATTTTTTAAAAAATATAAAAAAATTTAAAAAAAAATTTTAAAATTTTTAAAAAAATTTTAAAAATTTTTTAAAAAATTTTAAGAATTTTTTAAAAAATTAAAAAAAAATAAAAAAATTAAAGTAAAAAAATTTTAAAATATAAAAAAAACTTAAAATAAAAAAAATATACAAAAATTTAAAAGAAAAATAAAAAAAAATTTTAATTTTAAAAAAATTAAAAAAATTAAATAAAAATTAAAAAAAATTTAAAAATATAAAAAAATTAAAAAAATTTTTTTTTGAATTTTTCAAAAAAATTTAAAAAAATTTTCAAAAAAAATTTTAAAAATTTTCAAAAAATTTTCAAAAATTTTCAAAAAATTTTCAAAATTTTTTTTAAAAAAATTAAAAAAAATAAAAAATTTTAAAATATAAAAAAATTTTAAATTAAAAAAAATATACAAACATTTAAAAGAAAAATAAAAGAAATTAAAAAAAATAAACAAATAAAATTTTAAAAAATAATAATTTAAAACAAAAATAAATAAAATTTTTTTAAAATTAAAATAAAATAAAAAATAAAGACATTTTTTTTAAATTTAAAAAATATAAACAAATTTTAAAAAAATTTGTAAAAAATTAAAAAAAAATAAAAAAATTATAAGAAAATTAAAAAAAAACATTTAAAATTTAAAAAAAATTAAAAAAGTAAAATAAAAGAAAAATAAAATTTTTTAAAAAAAAATTAAAAATTGTTAAAAAATTAAAACAAATTTTTAAAAAAAATAAAAAAAATTGAAGTAAAAAATTTTAAAATATAAAAAAAAAATTAAAATAAAAAAAACATACAAAAATTTAAAAGAAAAATAAAAGAAATTAAAAAAAATAAACAAATAAAAATTTAAAAAAATAATAATTTAAAACAAAAATAAATAATTTTTTTTTAAAATTAAAATAAAATAAAAAATAAAGAAATTTTTTTTAAATTTAAAAAATATAAAAAAAATTTTAAAAAAATTTTAAAAATTAAATAAAAATTAAAAAAAAATTAAAAAATATAAAAAAAATTTCAAAAAATTTTTAAAAAATTTTCAAAAAATTTTTCAATTTAAAAAAAATTTATTAAAAAACCTTAAAAAATTAAACAAAATTAAAAAAAAAATTTTTTTAAATTTTCAAAATTTTTTTTAAAAATTTTCAATTTTTTTTAAAAAAATTAAAAAAAGTTTAATAAAAATTTAAAAAAAAAAATTTAAAAAATTAAAAAAAAATTTTTTTTTAAATTTTCAAAAAAAATTTTAAAAATGTTCAAAAAATTTTCAAAATTTTGTTTAAAAAAAATTTAAAAAAATAAAAAAATTTTAAAATATATAAAAATTTAAAAAAAAATTCAAAAAAAATTTTAAAAAATTTCAATTTTTTTAAAAAATTAAAAACATTTTTTTTTAAATTTTCAAAAAATTTTTAGAAAATTTTCAAAAAAATTTAAAAAAAATAAAAAAATTATAAGAAACTTAAAAAAATACATTTAAAATTTAAAAAAATTTAAAAAGTAAAATAAAACAAATATAAAAATTTTGTAAAAAAATTTTAAAATTGTTAAGAAATTAAAACAAATTTTTTAAAAAAAAATTTTAAAAAAATTTTTAAAAAAATTTTAAAAAAATTTTTAAAAAAAATTTTAAAAAAATTAAAAATTTTAAAAAAATTTTTAAAAATTTTAAAAAAAATTTTAAAAAATTTTAAAAAATTTTAAAAAATTTTAAAAAAATTATAAGAAAATTAAAAAAAAATTTAAAATTTAAAAAAATTAAAAAAGTAAAATAAAAGAAAAATAAAAATTAAAAAAAAATTTAAAAATATAAAAAAATTAAAAAAATTTTTTTTGAATTTTTCAAAAAATTTTTAAAAAATTTCAAAAAAAATTTTAAAAATTTTCAAAAAATTTTCAAAATTTTTTTTAAAAAAATTAAAAAAAATAAAAAAATTTTAAAATATAAAAAAAATTAAATAAAAAAAATATACAAAAATTTAAAAAAAAATTAAAAAAATAAACAAAAAAAAATTTTTAAAAAATAAAAAAAATTAAATTTTTTTTTAAAAATTTAAAAAAATTTTAAAAATTTAAAGATTAAAATAAAGGAAAAATAAAATTTAAAAAAATTAAAAAAAACGTTTTTTGAAATAAAAAGAAATAATTTTAAAAAAATTAAATTTTTTTTTAAATTTAAAAAAAAATTAAAGTAAATAAAATTTAAAAAGAAATTAGATTCAAAATTTTTTTTAAAGTTTAAAAAACAAACAAAATTAAAATAATTTTTGTAAAAAATTAAAAAAAATTAAAAAAAAAATTTTAAATTTAAAAAAAATTTATAAAAAAATTTAAAAAATTAAATAAAATTTTTAAAAAACTTAAATAAAAAATATAAAAAAAATTAAAAAAATATAAAAAACATTTTTTGAAATAAAAAGAAATAATTTAAAAAAATTTAATTTTTTTTAAATTTAAAAAAATTAAAGTAAAGAAAATTTTAAAAAATTTAGATTTAAAAAATTTTTTCTTAAAATTTTAAAAATATAAAAAAAATAAAAAAATTTTTTGTAAAAAATTAAAAAAAAAATTCAAAAAAATGTTTAAAAATCTTTTAAATAAATTAAAAAATTTTTAAAACAATTTAAAAAAAATTAAAATTTTTTTTAAATTTAAAAAAATTAAATAAAAATTTTTAAAAAAAATTGAGAAAAAAATTTAATTTTTTTTTAAAACATTTCAAAAAAATTTTAAAAAATTTTAAATTTTCAAAAAAATTTTAAATTTTCAAAAAAATTTTAAATTTAAAAAATTAAAAAAAATAAAAAAGTTAAATAAAAATTTAAAAAAAATTTTAAAAAATTAAAAAAATTTTATTTTAAATTTTCAAAAAATTTTTAAAAATTTTCAAAATTAAAAAAAAATAAAAAATTTATAAGAAAATTAAAAAAACATATAAAATTTTTAAAAAAATTTAAAAAGTAAAATAAAACAAATATAAAATTTTAAAAAAAAATTTAAAAATTGTTGAAAAATTAAAACAAATTTTTTAAAAAATATAAAAAAAATTTTAAATTTTCAAAAAAAATTTAATATATTTTTAAAAAATTTTTATAAAAAATAAAAAAAATTAAAGTAAAAAATTTTAAAATATAAAAAAAATTTAAAATAAAAAAATATATACAAAAATTTAAAGAAAAATAAAAGAAATTTTAAAAAATAAACAATTAAAAATTAAAAAAAATAATAATTTAAAACAAAAATAAATAAAAAAAATTTTAAAATTAAAATAAAATAAAAAATAAAGAATTTTTTTTTAAATTTAAAAAATATAAAAAAAATAAAAAAAAATTGTAAAAAATATTAAAAAATTAAAAAAAAAATTTTTTAAATTTTCAAAAAAATTTTAAAAAATTTTCAAATTTCTTTTTAAAAAAATTAAAAAAATAAAAAAAATTAAATAAAAATTTTAAAAAAAATTTTTAAAAATTTTCAAAAAATTTTTAAAAAAATTTAAAAAATTTTAAAAATTTAAAAAAAAATTTACAAAATTTTAAAAATTAAAAAAAAAAATTTATAAGAAAATTAAAAAAAACATATACAATTTTTTAAAAAATTTAAGAAGTAAAATAAAACAAATATAAAATTTAAAAAAAAAATTTAAAAATTGTTAAGAAATTAAAACAAATTTTTTAAAATAAATTTTAAAAAAATTTAAAAAAAATTTTTAAAAAATTTTTAAAAAAATTTTAAAAAAAATTTAAAAATTTTAAATAATTTGAAAAAAAATTAAAAATTTTTTTAAAAAAATTGAAAAAAAATTAAATATAAAATTTTTTTTTTTAAAAATTTAAAAAATTTTAAAAAAAATTATAAGAAAATTAAAAAAAATTTAAAATTTAAAAAAATTAAAAAAGTAAAATAAAAGAAAAATAAAAATTAAAAAAAAATTTTAAAAAATTGTTAAAAAATTTAAAAAATTTTCAAAAAAATTTTAAAAATTTTCAAAAAAATTTTAAAAAATTAAAAAAAATAAAAAAAGTTAAATAAAAATTTAAAAAAATTAAATAAAAAATATAAAAAAATTTTTAAAAAAATTTTAAAAAATTTTAAAAATTTAAAAAAAAAATAAAAAAATTATAAGAAAATTAAAAAAAACATTTGAAATTTAAAAAAATTTAAGAAAAGTAAAATAAAAGAAAAATAAAAATTAAAAAAATTACAAAATTGTTAAGAAATTAAAACAAATTTTTTAAAATAAATTTTTAAAAAATTTTAAAAAGATAAAAAAAGTTAAATAAAAATTTAAAAAAAAATTTTAAAAAATTAAAAAGAAATTTTAAAAATTTAAAAAAAATAAAAAAATTATAAGAAAATTAAAAAAAAACATTTAAAATTTAAAAAAATTAAAAAAGTAAAATAAAAGAAAAATAAAAATTAAAAAAAAAATTTAAAAATTGTTAAAAAATTAAAACAAATTTTTTAAATAAAAAAAAATTAAAGTAAAAAAAATTTAAAATATAAAAAAAAAATTTAAAAATTAAATAAAAAAATTTTTAAATTTTCAAAAAATTTTTTAATAAAATTAAAAAAAATTAAAATAAAAAATATAAAAAAAATTTTAAAAAATTTAAAAAAATTTTCAAAAAATATAAAAAAATTTTTAAAAAATTAAAAAAATTTTCAAAAAATTTTTAAAAAATTTTCAAAATTTTTTTTAAAAAAATTAAAAAAATTAAAATAAAAAAATTTTAAAAATAAAAAAAGAATTTTTAAATAAAAAAAATATACAAAAATTTAAAAGAAAAATAAAAATTAAAAAAAAATTTGAAATTTTTAAAAATTTTTTAAAAAAATAAAAAAAAATTAAAGTAAAAAAATTTTAAAATATAAAAAAAAATTAAAATAAAAAAAATATACAAAAATTTAAAAGAAAAATAAAAGAAATTAAAAAAAAATAAACAAATAAAAATTTTAAAAAATAATAATTTAAAACAAAAATAAATAATTTTTTTTTTAAAATTAAAATAAAATAAAAAATAAATAATTTTTTTTTTAAATTTTCAAATTTTTTTTAAAAAAATTAAAAACAGTTAAATAAAAATTTTAAAAAAAATTATAAAAAATTAAAAAATTTTTTTTTTAAATATTCAAAAAAAATTTAAAAAATGTTCAAAAAACTTTCAAAATTTTGTTTAAAAAAAATTTTTAAAAATAAAAAAATTTTAAAATATAAAAAAAAATTTAAATAAAAAAAATATACAAAAATTTTTAAAAAAATTTCAAAATTTTTTTTAAAAAAATTAAAAAAAATTAAAATAAACAAATTTTAAAAATAAAAAAAGAATTTTTAAATAAAAAAAATATACAAAAATTTAAAAGAAAAATAAAAATTAAAAAAAATTTTAAAATTTTTAAAAAATTTTTAAAATATTTTTAAAAAAAAAATTAAAGTAAACAAATTTTAAAATATAAAAAAAAATTAAAATAAAAAAATATACAAAAATTTAAAACAAAAATAAAAGAAATTAAAAAAATAAACAAATAAAAATTTAAAAAAATAATAATTTAAAACAAAAATAAATAAATTTTTTTTTAAATTAAAATAAAATAAAAAATAAAGAAATTTTTTTAAATTTAAAAAATATGAAAAGATTTAAAAAAAATTTGTAAAAAATTAAAAAAAAATAAAAAAAAATTTTAAATTTTAAAAAAATTTAAAAAATTAAATAAAATTTAAAAAAAATTAAAAAATGTAAAAAAATTAAAAAAAAATTTTTTATATTTTCAAAAAATTTTAAAAAATTTTCAAAAAATTTTTAAAAAATTTTCAAATTTTTTTTGTAAAAATTAAAAAAATAAAAAAGTTAAATAAAAATTTAAAAAAAAATTTAAAAAAATCTTAAAAAAAATAATTTAAAACAAAAATAAATAAAAAAATTTTAAAATTAAAATAAAATAAAAAATAAAGAAATTTTTTTTAAATTTAAAAAATATAAAAAAATTTTAAAAAAATTTGTAAAAAAAAATAAAAAAATTATAAGAAAATTAAAAAAAAAACATTTAAAATTTAAAAAAAATTAAAAAAGTAAAATAAAAGAAAAATAAAATTTTTTTAAAAAAAATTAAAAATTGTTAAAAAATTAAAACAAATTTTTAAAAAAAATAAAAAAAATTAAAGTAAAAAATTTTAAAATATAAAAAAAAATTAAAATAAAAAAAACATACAAAAATTTAAAAGAAAAATAAAAGAAATTAAAAAAAATAAACAAATAAAAATTTAAAAAAATAATAATTTAAAACAAAAATAAATAATTTTTTTTTAAAATTAAAATAAAATAAAAAATAAAGAAATTTTTTTTAAATTTAAAAAATATAAAAAAAATTTTAAAAAAATTTTAAAAATTAAATAAAAATAAAAAAAAAATTAAAAAATATAAAAAAAATTTCAAAAAATTTTTAAAAAATTTTCAAAAAATTTTTCAATTTAAAAAAAATTTATTAAAAAACCTTAAAAAATTAAACAAAATTAAAAAAAAATTTTTTTTAAATTTTCAAAATTTTTTTTAAAAATTTTCAATTTTTTTTAAAAAAATTAAAAAAAGTTTAATAAAAATTTAAAAAAAAAATTTAAAAAATTAAAAAAATTTTTTTTTTAAATTTTCAAAAAAAATTTTAAAAATGTTCAAAAAATTTTCAAAATTTTGTTTAAAAAAAATTTAAAAAAATAAAAAAATTTTAAAATATATAAAAATTTAAAAAAAAATTCAAAAAAAATTTTAAAAAATTTCAATTTTTTTAAAAAATTAAAAACATTTTTTTTTAAATTTTCAAAAAATTTTTAGAAAATTTTCAAAAAAATTTAAAAAAAATAAAAAAATTATAAGAAACTTAAAAAAATACATTTAAAATTTAAAAAAATTTAAAAAGTAAAATAAAACAAATATAATAATTTTGTAAAAAAATTTTAAAATTGTTAAGAAATTAAAACAAATTTTTTAAAAAAAAATTTTAAAAAAAATTTTAAAAAAATTTTTAAAAACTTTAAAAAAAATTTTAAAAAATTTTAAAAAATTTTAAAAAATTTTAAAAAAATTATAAGAAAATTAAAAAAAAATTTAAAATTTAAAAAAATTAAAAAAGTAAAATAAAAGAAAAATAAAAATTAAAAAAAAATTTAAAAATATAAAAAAATTAAAAAAATTTTATTTTGAATTTTTCAAAAAATTTTTAAAAAATTTTCAAAAAAAATTTTAAAAATTTTCAAAAAATTTTCAAAATTTTTTTTAAAAAAATTAAAAAAAATTTAAAAAACATTTAAATATAAAAAAAATAAAATTTTTTTTTTAAAAAATTAAAAAAATAAAAAAAAATTAAATAAAAAATTAAAAAAAAAAATTTTAAAAATTTCAAATTTCTTTTTAAAAAAATTAAAAAAATAAAAAAAAATTAAATAAAAAATTAAAAAAAAATTTTTTTAAATTTTCAAAAAATTTTTAAAAAATTTTCAAAAAATTTTTAAAAAATTTTCAAAAAAATTTTTAAAAAATTTTTAAAAATTTTAAAAATTTTAAAAATTTTAAATAAATTTTAAAAATTAAAAAAAAATAAAAAATTTATAAGAAAATTAAAAAAAACATATAAAATTTTTAAAAAATTTAAAAAGTAAAATAAAAC
The DNA here is from genome assembly GCF_050908995.1 of Andrena cerasifolii. NCBI lineage: Eukaryota > Metazoa > Arthropoda > Insecta > Hymenoptera > Andrenidae > Andrena > Andrena cerasifolii. The sequence continues at coordinate 10,080 of NW_027486047.1, forward strand.
AAATATAAAATTTTAAAAAAAATTTAAAAATTGTTAAGAAATTAAAACAAATTTTTTAAAATAAATTTTTAAAAAATTTTTAAAAAAATTTTTAAAAATTTTTAAAAAAATTTAAAAATTTTATATAATTTGAAAAAAATTAAAAAATTTTTTTAAAAAATTGAAAAAAAATTAAATATAAAAAAAATTTTTTTTAAATTGTTAAAAAATTTAAAAAATTTTCAAAAAAATTTTAAAAAAAATTAAAAAAGTTAAATAAAAATTTAAAAAAATTAAACAAAAAATATAAAAAAAATTTTAAAAAATTTAAAAAAATTTTAAAAAATTAAAAAAAATAAAAAACGTTATATAAAAATTTAAAAAAATTAAATAAAAAATATAAAAAAATTTTAAAAAAAATTTTAAAAAATTTAAAAAAAAATTTAAAAAAATTTAAAAAATTTTAAAAATTTAAAAAAAAATTTACAAAATTTTAAAAATTAAAAAAAAATAAAAAATTTATAAGAAAATTAAAAAAAACATATACAATTTTTTAAAAAATTTAAGAAGTAAAATAAAACAAATATAAATTTTAAAAAAAAAATTTAAAAATTGTTAAGAAATTAAAACAAATTTTATAAAATAAATTTTAAAAAAATTTTAAAAAAAATTTTAAAAAATTTTTTAAAAAATTGAAAAAAAATTAAATATAAAAATTTTTTTTTTAAAAATTTAAAAAATTTAAAAAAAAATTATAAGAAAATTAAAAAAAAATTAAAATTTAAAAAAATTAAAAAAGTAAAATAAAAGAAAAATAAAAATTAAAAAAAATTTTAAAAAATTGTTAAAAAATTTAAAAAATTTTCAAAAAAATTTTAAAAAATTAAAAAAAATAAAAAAAGTTAAATAAAAATTTTAAAAAAAATATAAAAAAAATTTTTAAAATTTTCAAAAATTTTCAAAAAAATTTTAAAAAATTAAAAAAAATAAAAAAAGTTAAATAAAAATTTTAAAAAATTAAATAAAAAATATAAAAAAATTTTAAAAAAAATTTTAAAAAATTTAAAGAATTTAAAAAAAAATAAAAAAATTATAAGAAAATTAAAAAAAACATTTCAAATTTAAAAAAATTAAAAAAAAGTAAAATAAAAGAAAAATAAAAATTAAAAAAAATTACAAAATTGTTAAGAAATTAAAACAAATTTTTTAAAATAAATTTTTAAAAAATTTTAAAAAATATTTTAAAAAATTTTTAAAAAAATTCAAAAATTTTAAATAATTTGAAAAAAATTAAAAATTTTTTTTAAAAAATTGAAAAAAAATTAAATATAAAAAAAAAATTTTTTAAATTTAAAAAATTTAAAAAAAAATTATAAGAAAATTAAAAAAAATTTAAAATTTAAAAAAATTAAAAAAGTAAAATAAAAGAAAAATAAAAATTAAAAAAAAATTTTTAAAATTGTTAAAAAATTTAAAAAATTTTCAAAAAAATTTAAAAAAAATTTAAAAAAATAAAAAAAGTTAAATAAAAATTTTAAAAAATTAAATAAAAAATATAAAAAAAATTTTAAAAAAATTTTAAAAATTTAAAAAAATTAAAAAAAATAAAAAAAGTTAAATAAAAATTTAAAAAAATTAAATAAAAAATATAAAAAAATTTTAAAAAAATTTTAAAAAATTTTCAAAAAATTTTAAAAAATTTTCAAAAAATTTTAAAAAATTTTCAAAAAAATTTTAAAAAATTTAAAAAAAATAAAAAAGTTAAATAAAAATTTAAAAAAAAATTTAAAAAAATTTAAAAAATTTAAAAATTAATAAAAAAAATTTTAAAAAATTTAAAAATTTAAAAAAATAAAAAAATTATAAGAAAATTAAAAAAAACATTTAAAATTTAAAAAAATTAAAAAAGTAAAGTGAAGAAAAATAAAAATTTAAAAAAAAATTTAAAAATTGTCAAAAAATTAAAACAAATTTTTTAAAAAATATAAAAAATTAAAAAAATTTGTTTAAATTTTCAAAAAAAATTTTAAAAATTTTTAAAATTTTTTTTAAAATAATAAAAAAAATTAAAGTAAAAAAATTTTAAAATATAAAAAAAATTTAAATTAAAAAAAATATACAAAAATTTAAAAGAAAAATAAAAGAAATTTTAAAAAATAAACAATTAAAAATTAAAAAATATAATAATTTATAACAAAAATAAATAAAAAATTTTTTAAAATTAAAATAAAATAAAAAATAAAGAATTTTTTTTTAAATTTAAAAAATATAAAAAAAAATTAAAAAAATTTTTTTTTAAATTTTCAAGAAAATTTTAAAAAATTTTTAAATTTCTTTTTAAAAAAACTAAAAAAATAAAAAAAATTAAATAAAAATTTTAAAAAAAATTTTAAAAAATTTTCAAAAAATTTTTAAAAAAATTTAAAAAATTTTAAAAATTTAAAAAAAATTTACAAAATTTTAAAAATTAAAAAAAAATAAAAAATTTATAAGAAAATTAAAAAAAACATATACAATTTTTTTAAAAATTTAAGAAGTAAAATAAAACAAATATAAAATTTAAAAAAAAAATTTAAAAATTGTTAAGAAATTATAAGAAAATTAAAAAAAATTTAAAATTTAAAAAAATTAAAAAAGTAAAATAAAAGAAAAATAAAAATTAAAATAAAATTTTAAAAAATTGTTAAAAAATTTAAAAAATTTCCAAAAAAAATTTTAAAAAATTAAAAAAAATAAAAAAAGTTAAATAAAAATTTTAAAAAAATTAAACAAAAAATATAAAAAAATTTTTAAAATTTTCAAAAAAATTTAAAAAAATTAAAAAAATAAAAAAAGTTAAATAAAAATTTAAAAAAATTAAATAAAAAATATAAAAAAATTTAAAAAAAAATTTAAAAAAAATTTAAAAATTTAAAAAAAAATAAAAAAATTATAAGAAAATTAAAAAAAACATTTGAAATTTAAAAAAATTAAAAAAAAGTAAAATAAAAGAAAAATAAAAATTAAAAAAAATTACAAAATTGTTAAGAAATTAAAACAAATTTTTTAAAATAAATTTTTAAAAAATTTTAAAAAGATAAAAAAAGTTAAATAAAAATTTTAAAAAAAAATTTAAAAAATTAAAAAGAAATTTTAAAAATTTAAAAAAAATAAAAAAATTATAAGAAAATTAAAAAAAAACATTTAAAATTTAAAAAAATTAAAAAAGTAAAATAAAAGAAAAATAAAAATTAAAAAAAAATTAAAAATTGTTAAAAAATTAAAACAAATTTTTTAAATAAAAAAAAATTAAAGTAAAAAAATTTTAAAATATAAAAAAAAAATTTAAAAATTAAAAAAAAATTTTTTTAAATTTTCAAAAAAATTTTTAATAAAATTAAAAAAAATTAAAATAAAAAATATAAAAAATTTTTAAAAAAATTTAAAAAAATTTTCAAAAAATTTTAAAAAATTTAAAAAAAAAATTAAAAAAATTAAAAAAAAATAAAAAAGTTAAATAAAAATTTAAAAAAAAAATTTAAAAAATTAAAAAAATTTAAAAATTAATAAAAAAATTTTTAAAAAATTTAAAAATTTAAAAAAATAAAAAAATTATAAGAAAATTAAAAAAAACATTTAAAATTTAAAAAAATTAAAAAAGTAAAATAAAAGAAAAAGAAAAATTAAAAAAAAAATTTTTTAAATTGTTAAAAAATTTAAAAAATTTAAAAAAAAATAAAAAAATTTAAAAAAAATAAAAAAAGTTAAATAAAAATTTTAAAAAAATTAAACAAAAAATATAAAAAAATTTTAAAAATTTTCAAAAAAATTTAAAAAAATTAAAAAAAATAAAAAAAGTTAAATAAAAATTTTAAAAAATTAAATAAAAAATATAAAAAAATTTTAAAAAAAATTTTAAAAAATTTTAAAAATTTAAAAAAAAATAAAAAAATTATAAGAAAATTAAAAAAAACATTTGAAATTTAAAAAAATTAAAAAAAAGTAAAATAAAAGAAAAATAAAAATTAAAAAAAATTACAAAATTGTTAAGAAATTAAAACAAATTTTTTAAAATAAATTTTTAAAAAATTTTAAAAAGATAAAAAAAGTTAAATAAAAATTTAAAAAAAAATTTTAAAAAATTAAAAAGAAATTTTAAAAATTTTAAAAAAATAAAAAAATTATAAGAAAATTAAAAAAAAACATTTAAAATTTAAAAAAATTAAAAAAGTAAAATAAAAGGAAAATAAAAATTAAAAAAAAATTAAAAATTGTTAAAAAATTAAAACAAATTTTTTAAATAAAAAAAAATTAAAGTAAAAAAATTTTAAAATATAAAAAAAAAATTTAAAAGTTAAAAAAAAATTTTTTTAAATTTTCAAAAATTTTTTTAATAAAATTAAAAAAAATTAAAATAAAAAATATAAAAAATTTTCAAAAAATTTAAAAAAATTTTCAAAAAATTTTAAAAAATTTTCAAAAAAATTTAAAAAAATTAAAAAAAAATAAAAAAGTTAAATAAAAATTTAAAAAAAAAATTTAAAAATTAAAAAAATTTAAAAATTAATAAAAAAATTTTTAAAAAATTTAAAAATTTAAAAAAATAAAAAAATTATAAGAAAATTAAAAAAAACATTTAAAATTTAAAAAAATTAAAAAAGTAAAATAAAAGAAAAAGAAAAATTAAAAAAAAATTTTTTTAAATTGTTAAAAAATTTAAAAAATTTAAAAAAAAATAAAAAAATTAAAAAAAAAATAAAAAAAGTTAAATAAAAATTTTAAAAAAATTAAACAAAAAATATAAAAAAATTTTAAAAATTTTCAAAAAAATTTAAAAAAATTAAAAAAAATAAAAAAAGTTAAATAAAAATTTAAAAAAATTAAATAAAAAATATAAAAAAATTTTAAAAAAAATTTAAAAAAATTTTAAAAATTTAAAAAAAAATAAAAAAATTATAAGAAAATTAAAAAAAACATTTGAAATTTAAAAAAATTAAAAAAAAGTAAAATAAAAGAAAAATAAAAATTAAAAAAAATTACAAAATTGTTAAGAAATTAAAACAAATTTTTTAAAATAAATTTTTAAAAAATTTTAAAAAGATAAAAAAAGTTAAATAAAAATTTAAAAAAAAATTTTAAAAAATTAAAAAGAAATTTTAAAAATTTAAAAAAAATAAAAAAATTATAAGAAAATTAAAAAAAAACATTTAAAATTTAAAAAAATTAAAAAAGTAAAATAAAAGAAAAATAAAAATTAAAAAAAAAATTAAAAATTGTTAAAAAATTAAAACAAATTTTTTAAATAAAAAAAATTAAAGTAAAAAAATTTTAAAATATAAAAAAAAAATTTAAAAGTTAAAAAAAAATTTTTTTAAATTTTCAAAAAATTTTTTAATAAAATTAAAAAAAATTAAAATAAAAAATATAAAAAATTTTCAAAAAATTTAAAAAAATTTTCAAAAAATTTTAAAAAATTTTCAAAAAAATTTAAAAAAATTAAAAAAAAATAAAAAAGTTAAATAAAAATTTAAAAAAAAAATTTAAAAATTAAAAAAAATTTAAAAATTAATAAAAAAATTTTTAAAAAATTTAAAAATTTAAAAAAATAAAAAAATTATAAGAAAATTAAAAAAAACATTTAAAATTTAAGAAAATTAAAAAAGTAAAGTGAAGAAATATAAAAATTAAAAAAAAAATTTAAAAATTGTGAAAAAATTAAAACAAATTTTTTAAAAAATATAAAAAATTAAAAAAATTTGTTTAAATTTTCAAAAAAATTTTTAAAAATTTTCAAAATTTTTTTTAAAATAATAAAAAAAATTAAAGTAAAAAAATTTTAAAATATAAAAAAAAATTTAAATTAAAAAAAAATATACAAAAATTTAAAAGAAAAATAAAAGAAATTTTAAAAAATAACAATTAAAAATTAAAAAAAATAATAATTTAAAACAAAAATAAATAAAAAATTTTTTAAAATTAAAATAAAATAAAAAATAAAGAATTTTTTTTTAAATTTAAAAAATATAAAAAAATAAAAAAAATTGTAAAAAATATATAAAAATTAAAAAAAATTTTTTTAAATTTTCAAGAAAATTTTAAAAAATTTTTAAATTTCTTTTTAAAAAAACTAAAAAAATAAAAAAAATTAAATAAAAATTTCAAAAAAAATTTTAAAAAATTTTCAAAAAAATTTTAAAAAAATTTAAAAAATTTTAAAAATTTAAAAAAAATTTACAAAATTTTAAAAATTAAAAAAAAATAAAAAATTTATAAGAAAATTAAAAAAAACATACAATTTTTTAAAAAAATTAAGAAGTAAAATAAAACAAATATAAAATTTAAAAAAAAAATTTAAAAATTGTTAAGAAATTAAAACAAATTTTTTAAAATAAATTTTAAAAAAATTTAAAAAAAAATTTTAAAAAAATTTAAAAAAAAATTTTAAAAAATTTTTAAAAAAATTTTTAAAAAAATTTAAAAATTTTAAATAATTTGAAAAAAAATTAAAAAATTTTTTTAAAAAATTGAAAAAAAATTAAATATAAAAAATTTTTTTTTAAAAATTTAAAAAAATTTGAAAAAAATTATAAGAAAATTAAAAAAAATTTAAAATTTAAAAAAATTAAAAAAGTAAAATAAAAGAAAAATAAAAATTAAAAAAAAATTTTAAAAAATTGTTAAAAAATTTAAAAAATTTCCAAAAAAATTTAAAAAAATTAAAAAAAATAAAAAAAGTTAAATAAAAAATTTAAAAAAATTAAACAAAAAATATAAAAAAATTTTTAAAATTTTCAAAAAAATTTAAAAAAATTAAAAAAAATAAAAAAAGTTAAATAAAAATTTAAAAAAATTAAATAAAAAATATAAAAAAAATTTTAAAAAAATTTAAAAAAATTTTAAAAATTTAAAAAAAAATAAAAAAATTATAAGAAAATTAAAAAAAACATTTGAAATTTAAAAAAATTAAAAAAAAGTAAAATAAAAGAAAAATAAAAATTAAAAAAAATTACAAAATTGTTAAGAAATTAAAACAAATTTTTTAAAATAAATTTTTAAAAAATTTTAAAAAGATAAAAAAAGTTAAATAAAAATTTAAAAAAAAATTTTAAAAAATTAAAAAGAAATTTTAAAAATTTAAAAAAAATAAAAAAATTATAAGAAAATTAAAAAAAAACATTTAAAATTTAAAAAAATTAAAAAAGTAAAATAAAAGAAAAATAAAAATTAAAAAAAAAATTAAAAATTGTTAAAAAATTAAAACAAATTTTTTAAATAAAAAAAAATTAAAGTAAAAAAATTTTAAAATATAAAAAAAAAATTTAAAAATTAAAAAAAATTTTTTTTAAATTTTCAAAAAATTTTTTAATAAAATTAAAAAAAATTAAAATAAAAAATATAAAAAATTTTTAAAAAAATTTAAAAAAATTTTCAAAAAATTTTAAAAAATTTTCAAAAAAATTTAAAAAAATTAAAAAGAAATAAAAAAAGTTAAATAAAAATTTAAAAAAAAATTTTAAAAATTAAAAAAATTTAAAAATTAATAAAAAAATTTTTAAAAAATTTAAAAATTTAAAAAAATAAAAAAATTATAAGAAAATTAAAAAAAACATTTAAAATTTAAAAAAATTAAAAAAGTAAAGTGAAGAAATATAAAAATTAAAAAAAAAATTTTAAAATTGTGAAAAAATTAAAACAAATTTTTTAAAAAATATAAAAAATTAAAAAAAATTTGTTTAAATTTTCAAAAAAATTTTTAAAAATTTTTAAAATATTTTTTAAAATAATAAAAAAAATTAAAGTAAAAAAATTTTAAAATATAAAAAAAATTTAAATTAAAAAAAATATACAAAAATTTAAAAGAAAAATAAAAGAAATTTTAAAAAATAAACAATTAAAAATTAAAAAAAATAATAATTTAAAACAAAAATAAATAAAAAAAATTTTAAAATTAAAATAAAATAAAAAATAAAGAATTTTTTTTAAATTTAAAAAATATAAAAAAAAATAAAAAAAAATTGTAAAAAATATATAAAAATTAAAAAAAAAAATTTAAAAATTTTCAAAAAAATTTTAAAAAATTTTTAAATTTCTTTTTAAAAAAATTAAAAAAATAAAAAAAATTAAATAAAAATTTTAAAAAAATTTTTAAGAAAATTTAAAAAATTTTAAAAATTTAAAAAAAATTTAAAAAATTTTAAAAATTTAAAAAAAATTTTACAAAATTTTAAAAATTAAAAAAAAATAAAAAATTTATAAGAAAATTAAAAAAAAACATATACAATTTTTTAAAAAATTTAAGAAGTAAAATAAAACATATATAAAATTTTAAAAAAAAATTAAAAATTGTTAAGAAATTAAAACAAATTTTTTAAAATAAATTTTTAAAAAATTTTAAAAAAAATTTTAAAAAATTTTTTAAAAAATTGAAAAAAAATTAAATATAAAATTTTTTTTTTTAAAAATTTAAAAAATTTAAAAAAAAATTATAAGAAAATTAAAAAAAAATTAAAATTTAAAAAAATTAAAAAAGTAAAATAAAAGAAAAATAAAAATTAAAAAAAATTTTAAAAAATTGTTAAAAAATTTAAAAAATTTTCAAAAATTTTTTAAAAAATTAAAAAAAATAAAAAAAGTTAAATAAAAATTTTAAAAAAATTAAACAAAAAATATAAAAAAAAATTTTTAAATTTTCAAAAATTTTCAAAAAAATTTAAAAAAATTAAAAAAAATAAAAAAAGTTAAATAAAAATTTAAAAAAATTAAATAAAAAATATAAAAAAATTTTAAATAAAAATTTAAAAAAATTAAGTAAAAAATATAAAAAAAATTTAAAAAAAATTTAAAAAAATTTAAAGAATTTAAAAAAAAATAAAAAAATTATAAGAAAATTAAAAAAAACATTTGAAATTTAAAAAAATTAAAAAAAAGTAAAATAAAAGAAAAATAAAAATTAAAAAAAATTACAAAATTGTTAAGAAATTAAAACAAATTTTTTAAAATAAATTTTTAAAAAATTTTAAAAAGATAAAAAAAGTTAAATAAAAATTTAAAAAAAAAATTTTAAAAAATTAAAAAGAAATTTTAAAAATTTTAAAAAAATAAAAAAATTATAAGAAAATTAAAAAAAAACATTTAAAATTTAAAAAAATTAAAAAAGTAAAATAAAAGGAAAATAAAAATTAAAAAAAAAAATTAAAAATTGTTAAAAAATTAAAACAAATTTTTTAAATAAAAAAAAATTAAAGTAAAAAAATTTTAAAATATAAAAAAAAATTTAAAAGTTAAAAAAAAATTTTTTTAAATTTTCAAAAAATTTTTTAATAAAATTAAAAAAAATTAAAATAAAAAATATAAAAAATTTTTAAAAAAATTTAAAAAAATTTTCAAAAATTTTAAAAAATTTTCAAAAAAATTTAAAAAAATTAAAAAAAAATAAAAAAGTTAAATAAAAATTTAAAAAAAAATTTAAAAATTAAAAAAAATTTAAAAATTAATAAAAAAAATTTTTAAAAATTTAAAAATTTAAAAAAATAAAAAAATTATAAGAAAATTAAAAAAAACATTTAAAATTTGAGAAAATTAAAAAGTAAAGTGAAGAAATATAAAAATTAAAAAAAAAATTTAAAAATTGTGAAAAAATTAAAACAAATTTTTTAAAAAATATAAAAAATTAAAAAAAATTTGTTTAAATTTTCAAAAAAATTTTTAAAAATTTTTAAAATTTTTTTTAAAATAATAAAAAAATTAAAGTAAAAAAATTTTAAAATATAAAAAAAATTTAAATTAAAAAAAATATACGAAAATTTAAAAGAAAAATAAAAGAAATTTTAAAAAATAAACAATTAAAAATTAAAAAAAATAATAATTTAAAACAAAAATAAATAAAAAAATTTTTAAAATTAAAATAAAATAAAAAATAAAGAATTTTTTTTAAATTTAAAAAATATAAAAAAAAATAAAAAAAAATTGTAATAGATATATAAAAATTAAAAAAAAAAATTTAAAAATTTTCAAAAAAATTTTAAAAAATTTTTAAATTTCTTTTAAAAAAATTAAAAAAATAAAAAAAGTTAAATAAAAATTTAAAAAAAATTTTAAAAAATTTTCAAAAAATTTTTAAAAAAATTTAAAAAATTTTAAAAATTTAAAAAAAATTTTACAAAATTTTAAAAATTAAAAAAAAATAAAAAATTTATAAGAAAATTAAAAAAAAACATATACAACTTTTTAAAAAATTTAAGAAGCAAAATAAAACATATATAAAATTTAAAAAAAAAATTAAAAATTGTTAAGAAATTAAAACAAATTTTTTAAAATAAATTTTAAAAAATTTTAAAAAAAATTTAAAAAAATTTTTTAAAAAATTGAAAAAAAATTAAATATAAAAATTTTTTTTTCAAAAATTTAAAAAATTTAAAAAAAAAATTATAAGAAAATTAAAAAAAAATTAAAATTTAAAAAAATTAAAAAAGTAAAATAAAAGAAAAATAAAAATTAAAAAAAATTTTAAAAAATTGTTAAAATATTTAAAAAATTTTCAAAAAAATTTTAAAAAATTAAAAAAATAAAAAAAGTTAAATAAAAATTTTAAAAAAATTAAACAAAAAATATAAAAAAAAATTTTAAATTTTCAAAAATTTTCAAAAAAATTTAAAAAAATTAAAAAAAATAAAAAAAGTTAAATAAAAATTTAAAAAAATTAAATAAAAAATATAAAAAAATTTTAAATAAAAATTTAAAAAAATTAAGTAAAAAATATAAAAAAATTTTAAAAAAAATTTAAAAAAATTTAAAGAATTTAAAAAAAAATAAAAAAATTATAAGAAAATTAAAAAAAACATTTGAAATTTAAAAAAATTAAAAAAAAGTAAAATAAAAGAAAAATAAAAATTAAAAAAAATTACAAAATTGTTAAGAAATTAAAACAAATTTTTTAAAATAAATTTTTAAAAAATTTTAAAAAAATTTTTTAAAAATTTTTAAAAAAATTTAAAAATTTTAAATAATTTGAAAAAAATTAAAAAATTTTTTTAAAAAATTGAAAAAAAATTAAATATAAAAAAAAATTTTTTAAATTTAAAAAATTTAAAAAAAAATTATAAGAAAATTAAAAAAAATTTAAAATTTAAAAAAATTAAAAAAGTAAAATAAAAGAAAAATAAAAATTAAAAAAAATTTTTTTTAAAATTGTTAAAAAATTTTAAAAATTTAAAAAAAATAAAAAAATTATAAGAAAATTAAAAAAAACATTTGAAATTTAAAAAAATTAAAAAAAAGTAAAATAAAAGAAAAATAAAAATTAAAAAAAATTACAAAATTGTTAAGAAATTAAAACAAATTTTTTAAAATAAATTTTTAAAAAATTTTAAAAAAAATTTTAAAAAATTTTTAAAAAAATTTTAAAAAATTTTTAAAAAAATTTAAAAATTTTAAATAATTTGAAAAAAATTAAAAAATTTTTTTAAAAAATTGAAAAAAAATTAAATATAAAAAAAAAATTTTTTAAATTTAAAAAATTTAAAAAAAATTATAAGAAAATTAAAAAAAATTTAAAATTTAAAAAATTAAAAAAGTAAAATAAAAGAAAAATAAAAATTAAAAAAAAAATTTTTAAAATTGTTAAAAAATTTAAAAAATTTAAAAAAAATAAAAAAATTAATAGAAAAATAAAAAAAACATTTGAAATTTAAAAAAATTAAAAAAAAAGTAAAATAAAAGAAAAATAAAAATTAAAAAAAATTACAAAATTGTTAAGAAATTAAAACAAATTTTTTAAAATAAATTTTTAAAAAATTTTAAAAAGATAAAAAAAGTTAAATAAAAATTTTAAAAAAAATTTTAAAAAATTAAAAAGAAATTTTAAAAATTTAAAAAAAATAAAAAAATTATAAGAAAATTAAAAAAAAACATTTAAAATTTAAAAAAATTAAAAAAGTAAAATAAAAGAAAAATAAAAATTAAAAAAAAAATTAAAAATTGTTAAAAAATTAAAACAAATTTTTTAAATAAAAAAAAATTAAAGTAAAAAAATTTTAAAATATAAAAAAAAAATTTAAAAATTAAAAAAAAAATTTTTTAAATTTTCAAAAAATTTTTTAATAAAATTAAAAAAAATTAAAATAAAAAATATAAAAAATTTTTAAAAAAATTTAAAAAAATTTAAAAATTTAAAAAAATAAAAAAATTATAAGAAAATTAAAAAAACATTTAAAATTTAAAAAAATTAAAAAAGTAAAGTGAAGAAAAATAAAAATTTTTAAAAAAAATTTAAAATTGTGAAAAAATTAAAACAAATTTTTTAAAAAATATAAAAAATTAAAAAATTTGTTTAAATTTTCAAAAAAATTTTTAAAATTTTTTAAAATTTTTTTTAAAATAATAAAAAAAATTAAAGTAAAAAAATTTTAAAATATAAAAAAAAATTTAAATTAAAAAAAATATACAAAAATTTAAAAGAAAAATAAAAGAAATTTTAAAAAATAACAATTAAAAATTAAAAAAAATAATAATTTAAAACAAAAATAAATAAAAAATTTTTTAAAATTAAAATAAAATAAAAAATAAAGAATTTTTTTTTAAATTTAAAAAATATAAAAAAAAATAAAAAAAATTGTAAAAAATATATAAAAATTAAAAAAAAATTTTTTTAAATTTTCAAGAAAATTTTAAAAAATTTTTAAATTTCTTTTTAAAAAAACTAAAAAAAAAAAAAAAATTAAATAAAAATTTCAAAAAAAATTTTAAAAAATTTTCAAAAAAATTTTAAAAAAATTTAAAAAATTTTAAAAATTTAAAAAAAATTTACAAAATTTTAAAAATTAAAAAAAAATAAAAAATTTATAAGAAAATTAAAAAAAACATACAATTTTTTAAAAAAATTAAGAAGTAAAATAAAACAAATATAAAATTTAAAAAAAAAATTTAAAAATTGTTAAGAAATTAAAACAAATTTTTTAAAATAAATTTTAAAAAAATTTAAAAAAAAATTTTAAAAAAATTTTAAAAAAAATTTTAAAAAATTTTTAAAAAAATTTTTAAAAAAATTTAAAAATTTTAAATAATTTGAAAAAAAATTAAAAAATTTTTTTAAAAAATTGAAAAAAAATTAAATATAAAAATTTTTTTTTAAAAATTTAAAAAAATTTGAAAAAAATTATAAGAAAATTAAAAAAAATTTAAAATTTAAAAAAATTAAAAAAGTAAAATAAAAGAAAAATAAAAATTAAAAAAAAATTTTAAAAATTGTTAAAAAATTTAAAAAATTTCCAAAAAAATTTAAAAAAATTAAAAAAAATAAAAAAAGTTAAATAAAAAATTTAAAAAATTAAACAAAAAATATAAAAAAATTTTTAAAATTTTCAAAAAAATTTAAAAAAATTAAAAAAAATAAAAAAAGTTAAATAAAAATTTAAAAAAATTAAATAAAAAATATAAAAAAATTTTTAAAAAAATTTAAAAAAATTTTAAAAATTTAAAAAAAAATAAAAAAATTATAAGAAAATTAAAAAAAACATTTGAAATTTAAAAAAATTAAAAAAAAGTAAAATAAAAGAAAAATAAAAATTAAAAAAAATTACAAAATTGTTAAGAAATTAAAACAAATTTTTTAAAATAAATTTTTAAAAAATTTTAAAAAGATAAAAAAAGTTAAATAAAAATTTAAAAAAAAATTTTAAAAAATTAAAAAGAAATTTTAAAAATTTTAAAAAAATAAAAAAATTATAAGAAAATTAAAAAAAAACATTTAAAATTTAAAAAAATTAAAAAAGTAAAATAAAAGAAAAATAAAAATTAAAAAAAAAATTAAAAATTGTTAAAAAATTAAAACAAATTTTTTAAATAAAAAAAAATTAAAGTAAAAAAATTTTAAAATATAAAAAAAAAATTTAAAAATTAAAAAAAATTTTTTTTAAATTTTCAAAAAATTTTTTAATAAAATTAAAAAAAATTAAAATAAAAAATATAAAAAATTTTTAAAAAAATTTAAAAAAATTTTCAAAAAATTTTAAAAAATTTTCAAAAAAATTTTAAAAAATTAAAAAGAAATAAAAAAAGTTAAATAAAAATTTAAAAAAAAATTTTAAAAATTAAAAAAATTTAAAAATTAATAAAAAAATTTTTAAAAAATTTAAAAATTTAAAAAAATAAAAAAATTATAAGAAAATTAAAAAAAACATTTAAAATTTTAAAAAATTAAAAAAGTAAAGTGAAGAAAAATAAAAATTTAAAAAAAATTTAAAAATTGTGAAAAAATTAAAACAAATTTTTTAAAAAATATAAAAAATTAAAAAAATTTGTTTAAATTTTCAAAAAAATTTTTAAAAATTTTAAAAATTTTTTTTAAAATTATAAAAAAAATTAAAGTAAAAAAATTTTAAAATATAAAAAAAAATTTAAATTAAAAAAAATATACAAAAATTTAAAAGAAAAATAAAATAAATTTTAAAAAATAAACAATTAAAAATTAAAAAAAATAATAATTTAAAACAAAAATAAATAAAAAAAATTTTAAAATTAAAATAAAACAAAAAATAAAGAATTTTTTTTAAATTTAAAAAATATAAAAAAAATAAAAAAAAATTGTAAAAAATATATAAAAATTAAAAAAAAAATTTTTTAAATTTTCAAAAAAATTTTAAAAAATTTTTTAAAAAATTGAAAAAAAATTAAATATAAAATTTTTTTTTTTTAAAATTTAAAAAACTTAAAAAAAAATTATAAGAAAATTAAAAAAAAATTAAAATTTAAAAAAATTAAAAAAGTAAAATAAAAGAAAAATAAAAATTAAAAAAAAATTTAAAAAATTGTTAAAAAATTTAAAAAATTTTCAAAAAAATTTTAAAAAATTAAAAAAAAATAAAAAAAGTTAAATAAAAATTTTTAAAAAATTAAACAAAAAATATAAAAAAAATTTTTTAAATTTTCAAAAATTTTCAAAAAAAATTTAAAAAAATTAAAAAAAATAAAAAAAGTTAAATAAAAATTTAAAAAAATTATATAAAAAATATAAAAAAATTTTAAATAAAAATTTAAAAAAATTAAGTAAAAAATATAAAAAAATTTTTAAAAAAATTTAAAAAAATTTAAAGAATTTAAAAAAAAATAAAAAAATTATAAGAAAATTAAAAAAAACATTTGAAATTTAAAAAAATTTAAAAAAAGTAAAATAAAAGAAAAATAAAAATTAAAAAAAATTACAAAATTGTTAAGAAATTAAAACAAATTTTTTAAAATAAATTTTTAAAAAAATTTAAAAAAAATTTTTAAAAATTTTAAAAAAATTAAAAAATTTTAAATAATTTGAAAAAAATTAAAAAATTTTTTTAAAAAATTGAAAAAAAATTAAATATAAAAAAAAAAATTTTAAATTTAAAAAATTTTAAAAAAAATTATAAGAAAATTAAAAAAAATTTAAAATTTAAAAAAATTAAAAAAGTAAAATAAAAGAAAAATAAAAATTAAAAAAAATTTTTTTAAAATTGTTAAAAAATTTAAAAAATTTTCAAAAAAATTTAAAAAAATTAAAAAAAAATAAAAAAAGTTAAATAAAAATTTAAAAAATTAAATAAAAAATATAAAAAAATTTTTAAAAAAATTTAAAAAAATTTAAAAAATTTAAAAAAAAATAAAAAAATTATAAGAAAATTAAAAAAAACATTTGAAATTTAAAAAAATTAAAAAAAAGTAAAATAAAAGAAAAATAAAAATTAAAAAAAATTACAAAATTGTTAAGAAATTAAAACAAATTTTTTAAAATAAATTTTCAAAAATTTTAAAAAAAATTTTTAAAAATTTTTAAAAAAATTTTAAAAAATTTTTAAAAAAATTTTAAAAAATTTTTAAAAAAATTTTAAAAAATTTTTAAAAAAATTTAAAAATTTTAAATAATTTGAAAAAAATTAAAAATTTTTTTTAAAAAATTGAAAAAAAATTAAATATAAAAAAAAAATTTTTAAATTTAAAAAATTTAAAAAAAAATTATAAGAAAATTAAAAAAAAATTTTAAATTTTAAAAAATTAAAAAAGTAAAATAAAAGAAAAATAAAAATTAAAAAAAAAATTTTTAAAATTGTTAAAAAATTTAAGAAATTTAAAAAAAAATAAAAAAATTATAAGAAAAATAAAAAAAACATTTGAAATTTAAAAAAATTAAAACAAAGTAAAATAAAAGAAAAATAAAAATTAAAAAAAATTACAAAATTGTTAAGAAATTAAAACAAATATTTTAAAATAAATTTTTAAAAAATTTTAAAAAGATAAAAAAAGTTAAATAAAAATTTAAAAAAAAAATTTAAAAAATTAAAAAGAAATTTTAAAAATTTAAAAAAAATAAAAAAATTATAAGAAAATTAAAAAAAAACATTTAAAATTTAAAAAAATTAAAAAAGTAAAATAAAAGAAAAATAAAAATTAAAAAAAAAATTAAAAATTGTTAAAAAAATTAAAACAAATTTTTTAAATAAAAAAAAATTATAGTAAAAAAATTTTAAAATATAAAAAAAAAATTTAAAAATTAAAAAAAAATTTTTTTAAATTTTCAAAAAAATTTTTAATAAAATTAAAAAAAATTAAAATAAAAAATATAAAAAAATTTTAAAAAAATTTTAAAAAATTTTCAAAAAATTTTAAAAAATTTTCAAAAAAATTTTAAAAAATTTACAAAAAATAAAAAAAGTTAAATAAAAATTTAAAAAAAATTTTAAAAAATTAAAAAAATTTAAAAATTAATAAAAAAAATTTTAAAAAATTTAAAAATTTAAAAAAATAAAAAAATTATAAGAAAATTAAAAAAAACATTTAAAATTTAAAAAAATTAAAAAAGTAAAGTGAAGAAAAATAAAAATTTTAAAAAAAATTTAAAAATTGTGAAAAAATTAAAACAAATTTTTTAAAAAATATAAAAAATTAAAAAAATTTGTTTAAATTTTCAAAAAAATTTTTAAAAATTTTTAAAATTTTTTTTAAAATAATAAAAAAAATTAAAGTAAAAAAATTTTAAAATATAAAAAAAAATTTAAATTAAAAAAAATATACAAAAATTTAAAAGAAAAATAAAAGAAATTTTAAAAAATAAACAATTAAAAATTAAAAAAAATAATAATTTAAAACAAAAATA
>NW_027486048.1:0-27141 GCF_050908995.1 Andrena cerasifolii
AGTAAAACGAGTAAAACGAGTAAAACGAGTAAAACGAGTAAAACGAGTAAAACGAGTAAAACGAGTAAAACGAGTAAAACGAGTAAAACGAGTAAAACGAGTAAAACGAGTAAAACGAGTAAAACGAGTAAAACGAGTAAAACGAGTAAAACGAGTAAAACGAGTAAAACGAGTAAAACGAGTAAAACGAGTAAAACGAGTAAAACGAGCAATACGAGTAAAACGAATAAAACGAGTAAAACGAGTAAAACGAATAAAACGAGTAATACGAGTAAAACGAGTAAAACGAGTAAAACGAGTAAAACTAGTAAAACTAGTAAAATTAGTAAAACGAGTAAAACGAGTAAAACGAGTAAAACGAGTAAAACGAGTAAAACGAGTAAAACGAGTAAAACGAGTAAAACGAGTAAAACTAGTAAATCGAGTAAAACTAGTAAAACGAGTAAAACGAGTAAAGCGAGTAAAGCGAGTAAAACTAGTAAAACTAGTAAATCGAGTAAAACTAGTAAAACGAGTAAAACGAGTAAAACGAGTAAAACGAGTAAAACGAGTAAAACGAGTAAAACGAGTAAAACGAGTAAAACGAGTAAAACGAGTAAAACGTGTAAAACGAGTAAAACGAGTAAAACGAATAAAACGAGTAATACGAGTAAAACGAGTAAAACGAGTAAAACGAGTAAAACTAGTAAAACTAGTAAAATTAGTAAAACGAGTAAAACGAGTAAAACGAGTAAAACGAGTAAAACGAGTAAAACGAGTAAAACGAGTAAAACGAGTAAAACGAGTAAAACGAGTAAAACGAGTAAAACGAGTAAAACGAGTAAAACGAGTAAAACGAGTAAAACTAGTTAAACGAGTAAAACGAGTAAAACGATTAATACGAGTAATACGAGTAAAACGAGTAAAACGAGTAAAACGAGTAAAACGAGTAAAACGAGTAATACGAGTAAAACGAGTAAAACGAGTAAAACGAGTAAAACGAGTAAAACGAGTAAAACGAGTAAAACGAGTAAAACGAGTAAAACGAGTAAAACGAGTAAAACGAGTAAAACGAGTAAAACGAGTAAAACGAGTAAAACGAGTAAAACGAGTAAAACGAGTAAAACGAGTAAAACGAGTAAAACGAGTAAAACGAGTAAAACGAGTAAAACGAGTAAAACGAGTAAAGCGAGTAAAACGAGTAAAACGAGTAAAACGAGTAAAACGAGTAAAACGAGTAAAACGAGTAAAACGAGTAAAACGAGTAAAACGAGTAAAACGAGTAAAACGAGTAAAACGAGTAAAACGAGTAAAACGAGTAAAACGAGTAAAACGAGTAAAACGAGTAAAACGAGTAAAACGAGTAAAACGAGTAAAACTAGTAAAACTAGTAAATCGAGTAAAACTAGTAAAACGAGTAAAACGAGTAAAGCGAGTAAAGCGAGTAAAACTAGTAAAACTAGTAAATCGAGTAAAACTAGTAAAACGAGTAAAACGAGTAAAACGAGTAAAACGAGTAAAACGAGTAAAACGAGTAAAACGAGTAAAACGAGTAAAACGAGTAAAACGTGTAAAACGAGTAAAACGAGTAAAACGAGTAAAACGAGTAAAACGAGTAAAACGAGTAAAACGAGTAAATCGAGTAAAACGAGTAAAACGAGTAAAACGAGTAAAACGAGTAAAACGAGTAAAACGAGTAAAACGAGTAAAACGAGTAAAACGAGTAAAACGAGTAAAACGAGTAAAACGAGTAAAACGAGTAAAACGAGTAAAACGAGTAAAACGAGTAAAACGAGTAAAACGAGTAAAACGAGTAAAACGAGTAAAACGAGTAAAACGAGTAAAACGAGTAAAACGAGTAAAACGAGTAAAACGAGTAAAGCGAGTAAAACGAGTAAAACGAGTAAACGAGTAAAACGAGCAAAACGAGTAAAACGAGCAAAACGAGTAAAACTAGTAAAACGAGTAAAACGAGTAAAACGAGTAAAACGAGTAAAACGAGTAAAACGAGTAAAACGAGTAAAACGAGTAAAACGAGTAAAACGAGTAAAACGAGTAAAACGAGTAAAACGAGTAAAACGAGTAAAACGAGTAAAACGAGTAAAACGAGTAAAACGAGTAAAACGAGTAAAACGAGTAAAACGAGTAAAACGAGTAAAACGGGTAAACGAGTAAAACGAGTAAAACGAGTAAAACGAGTAAAACGAGTAAAACGAGTAAAACGAGTAAAACTAGTTAAACGAGTAAAACGAGTAATACGAGTAAAACGAGTAAAACGAGTAATACGAGTAAACGAGTAAAACTAGTAAAACGAGTAAAACGAGTAAAACGAGTAAAACGAGTAAAACGAGTAAAACGAGTAAAACGAGTAAAACGAGTAAAACTAGTTAAACGAGTAAAACGAGTAATACGAGTAAAACGAGTAAAACGAGTAATACGAGTAAAACGAGTAAAACTAGTAAAACGAGTAAAACGAGTAAAACGAGTAAAACGAGTAAAACGAGTAAAACGAGTAAAACGAGTAAAACGAGTAAAACGAGTAAAACGAGTAAAACGAGTAAAACGAGTAAAACGAGTAAAACGTGTAAAACGAGTAAAACGAGTAAAACGAGTAAAACGAGTAAAACGAGTAAAACGAGTAAAACGAGTAAAACGAGTAAAACGAGTAAAACGAGTAAAACGAGTAAAACGAGTAAAACGAGTAAAGCGAGTAAAACGAGTAAAGCGAGTAAAACGAGTAAAGCGAGTAAAACGAGCAAAACGAGCAAAACGAGTAAAACGAGTAAAACGAGTAAAACTAGTGAAACGAGTAAAACGAGTAAAACGAGTAAAACGAGTAAAACGAGTAAAACGAGTAAAACGAGTAAAACGAGTAAAACGAGTAAAACGAGTAAAACGAGTAAAACGAGTAAAACGAGTAAAACGAGTAAAACGAGTAAAACGAGTAAAACGAGTAAAACGAGTAAAACGAGTAAAACGAGTAAAACGAGTAAAACGAGTAAAACGAGTAAAACGAGTAAAACGAGTAAAACGAGTAAAACGAGTAAAACGAGTAAAACTAGTAAATCGAGTAAAACGAGTAAATCGAGTAAAACGAGTAAATCGAGTAAAACGAGTAAAACGAGTAAAACGAGTAAAACGAGTAAAACGAGTAAAACGAGTAAAACGAGTAAAACGAGTAAAACGAGTAAAACGAGTAAATCTAGTAAAACTAGTAAAACTAGTAAATCGAGTAAAACTAGTAAAACGAGTAAAACGAGTAAAGCGAGTACAGCGAGTAAAACTAGTAAAACTAGTAAATCGAGTAAAACGAGTAAAACGAGTAAAACGAGTAAAACGAGTAAAACGAGTAAAACGAGTAAAAGGAGTAATACGAGTAAAACGAGTAAAACGAGTAAAACGAGTAAAACGAGTAAAACGAGTAAAACGAGTAAAACGAGTAAAACGAGTAAAACGAGTAAAACGAGTAAAACGAGTAAAACGAGTAAAACGAGTAAAACGAGTAAAACGAGTAAAACGAGTAAACGAGTAAAACGAGTAAAACGAGTAAAACGAGTAAAACGAGTAAAACGGGTAAAACGAGTAAAACGAGTAATACGAGTAAAACGAGTAAAACGAATAAAACGAGTAAAACGAGTAAAACGAGTAAAACGAGTAAAACGAGTAAATCTAGTAAAACTAGTAAAACTAGTAAAACGAGTAAAACGAGTAAATCGAGTAAAACGAGTAAAACGAGTAAAACGAGTAAAACGAGTAAAACGAGTAAAACGAGTAAAACGAGTAAAACGAGTAAAACGAGTAAAACGAGTAAAACGAGTAAAACGAGTAAAACGAGTAAAACGAATAAAACTAGTAAAACGAGTAAAACGAGTAAAACGAGTAAAACGAGTAAAACGAGTAAAACGAGTAAAACGAGTAAAACGAGTAAAACGAGTAAAACGAGTAAAACGAGTAAAACGAGTAAAACGAGTAAAACGAGCAATACGAGTAAAACGAATAAAACGAGTAAAACGAGTAAAACGAATAAAACGAGTAATACGAGTAAAACGAGTAAAACGAGTAAAACGAGTAAAACTAGTAAAACTAGTAAAATTAGTAAAACGAGTAAAACGAGTAAAACGAGTAAAACGAGTAAAACGAGTAAAACGAGTAAAACGAGTAAAACGAGTAAAACGAGTAAAACGAGTAAAACGAGTAAAACGATTAATACGAGTAATACGAGTAAAACGAGTAAAACGAGTAAAACGAGTAATACGAGTAAAACGAGTAAAACGAGTAAAACGAGTAAAACGAGTAAAACGAGTAAAACGAGTAAAACGAGTAAAACGAGTAATACGAGTAAAACGAGTAAAACGAGTAAAACGAGAAAACCAATAAAACGAGTAAAACGAGTAAAACGAGTAAAACGAGTAAAACGAGTAAAACGAGTAATACGAGTAAAACGAGTAAAACGAGTAAAACGAGTAAAACGAGTAAAACGAGTAAAACGAGTAAAACGAGTAAAACGAGTAAAACGAGTAAAACGAGTAAAACGAGTAAAGCGAGTAAAACGAGTAAAGCGAGTAAAACGAGCAAAACGAGCAAAACGAGTAAAACGAGTAAAACGAGTAAAACGAGTAAAACGAGTTAAAACGAGTAAAACGAGTAAAACGAGTAAAACGAGTAAAACGAGTAAAACGAGTAAAACGAGTAAAACGAGTAAAACGAGTAAAACGAGTAAAACGAGTAAAACGAGTAAAACGAGTAAAACGAGTAAAACGAGTAAAACGAGTAAAACGAGTAAAACGAGTAAAACGAGTAAAACGAGTAAAACTAGTAAAACGAGTAAAACGAGTAAAACGAGTAAAACGAGTAAAACGAGTAAAACGAGTAAAACTAGTAAATCGAGTAAAACGAGTAAATCGAGTAAAACGAGTAAATCGAGTAAAACGAGTAAAACGAGTAAAACGAGTAAAACGAGTAAAACGAGTAAAACGAGTAAAACGAGTAAAACGAGTAAAACGAGTAAATCTAGTAAAACTAGTAAAACTAGTAAATCGAGTAAAACTAGTAAAACGAGTAAAACGAGTAAAGCGAGTAAAGCGAGTAAAACTAGTAAAACTAGTAAATCGAGTAAAACTAGTAAAACGAGTAAAACGAGTAAAACGAGTAAAACGAGTAAAACGAGTAAAACGAGTAAAACGAGTAAAACGAGTAAAACGAGTAAAACGAGTAAAACGAGTAAAACGAGTAAAACGAGTAAAACGAGTAAAACGAGTAAAACGAGTAAAACGAGTAAAACGAGTAAACGAGTAAAACGAGTAAATCGAGTAAAACGAGTAAAACGAGTAAAACGAGTAAACGAGTAAAACGAGTAAAACGAGTAAAACGAGTAAAACGAGTAAAACGAGTAAAACGAGTAAAACGAGTAAAACGAGTAAAACGAGTAAAACGAGTAAAACGAGTAAAACGAGTAAAACGAGTAAAACGAGTAAAACGAGTAAAACGAGTAAAACGAGTAAAACGAGTAAACCGAGTAAAACGAGTAAAACGAGTAAACCGAGTAAAACGAGTAAACCGAGTAAAACGAGTAAAACGAGTAAACGAGTAAAACGAGCAAAACGAGTAAAACGAGTAAAACTAGTAAAACGAGTAAAACGAGTAAAACGAGTAAAACGAGTAAAACGAGTAAAACGAGTAAAACGAGTAAAACGAGTAAAACGAGTAAAACGAGTAAAACGAGTAAAACGAGTAAAACGAGTAAAACGAGTAAAACGAGTAAAACGAGTAAAACGAGTAAAACGAGTAAAACGAGTAAAACGAGTAAAACGAGTAAAACGAGTAAAACGAGTAAAACGAGTAAAACGAGTAAAACTAGTAAAACGAGTAAAACGAGTAAAACGAGTAAAACGAGTAAAACGAGTAAAACGAGTAAAACGAGTAAAACGAGTAAAACGAGTAAAACTAGTAAATCGAGTAAAACGAGTAAATCGAGTAAAACGAGTAAATCGAGTAAAACGAGTAAAACGAGTAAAACGAGTAAAACGAGTAAAACGAGTAAATCTAGTAAAACTAGTAAAACTAGTAAATCGAGTAAAACTAGTAAAACGAGTAAAACGAGTAAAGCGAGTAAAGCGAGTAAAACTAGTAAAACTAGTAAATCGAGTAAAACTAGTAAAACGAGTAAAACTCGTAAAACGAGTAAAACGAGTAAAACGAGTAAAACGAGTAAAACGAGTAAAACGAGTAAAACGAGTAAAACGAGTAAAACGAGTAAAACTAGTAAATCGAGTAAAACGAGTAAATCGAGTAAAACGAGTAAATCGAGTAAAACGAGTAAAACGAGTAAAACGAGTAAAACGAGTAAAACGAGTAAATCTAGTAAAACTAGTAAAACTAGTAAATCGAGTAAAACTAGTAAAACGAGTAAAACGAGTAAAGCGAGTAAAGCGAGTAAAACTAGTAAAACTAGTAAATCGAGTAAAACTAGTAAAACGAGTAAAACTCGTAAAACGAGTAAAACGAGTAAAACGGGTAAACGAGTAAAACGAGTAAAACGAGTAAAACGAGTAAAACGAGTAAAACGAGTAAAACTAGTTAAACGAGTAAAACGAGTAATACGAGTAAAAGGAGTAAAACGAGTAAAACGAGTAATACGAGTAAAACGAGTAAAACTAGTAAAACGAGTAAAACGAGTAAAACGAGTAAAACGAGTAAAACGAGTAAAACGAGTAAAACGAGTAAAACGAGTAAAACGTGTAAAACGAGTAAAACGAGTAAAACGAGTAAAACGAGTAAAACGAGTAAAACGAGTAAAACGAGTAAAACGAGTAAAACTAGTAAAACGAGTAAAACGAGTAAAACGAGTAAAACGAGTAAAACGAGTAAAACGAGTAAAACGAGTAAAACGAGTAAAACTAGTTAAACGAGTAAAACGAGTAAAACGAGTAAAACGAGTAAAACGAGTAATACGAGTAAAAGGAGTAAAACGAGTAAAACGAGTAATACGAGTAAAACGAGTAAAACTAGTTAAACGAGTAAAACGAGTAAAACGAGTAAAACGAGTAAAACGAGTAAAACGAGTAAAACGAGTAAAACGAGTAAAACTAGTAAAACGAGTAAAACAAGTAAAACGAGTAAAACGAGTAAAACGAGTAAAACGAGTAAAACTAGTAAAACGAGTAAAACGAGTAAAACGAGTAAAACGAGTAAAACGAGTAAAACGAGTAAAACGAGTAAAACGAGTAAAACGAGTAAAACGAGTAAAACGAGTAAAACGAGTAAAACGAGTAAAACGAGTAAAACGAGTAAAACGAGTAAAACGAGTAAAACGAGTAAAACTAGTAAAACGAGTAAAACTAGTAAAACGAGTAAAACGAGTAAAACGTGTAAAACGAGTAAAACGAGTAAAACGAGTAAAACGAGTAAAACGAGTTAAACGAGTAAAACGAGTAAAACTAGTAAAACGAGTAAAACGAGTAAAACGAGTAAAACGAGTAAAACGAGTAAAACGAGTAAAACGAGTAAAACTAGTTAAACGAGTAAAACGAGTAAAACGAGTAAAACGAGTAATACGAGTAAAAGGAGTAAAACGAGTAAAACGAGTAATACGAGTAAAACGAGTAAAACTAGTTAAACGAGTAAAACGAGTAAAACGAGTAAAACGAGTAAAACGAGTAAAACGAGTAAAACGAGTAAAACGAGTAAAACGAGTAAAACGAGTAAAACGAGTAAAACGAGTAAAACGAGTAAAACGAGTAAAACGAGTAAAACGAGTAATACGAGTAAAACGAGTAAAACGAGTAAAACGAGAAAACCAATAAAACGAGTAAAACGAGTAAAACGAGTAAAACGAGTAAAACGAGTAAAACGAGTAATACGAGTAAAACGAGTAAAACGAGTAAAACGAGTAAAACGAGTAAAACGAGTAAAACGAGTAAAACGAGTAAAACGAGTAAAACGAGTAAAACGAGTAAAACGAGTAAAACGAGTAAAACGAGTAAAACGAGTAAAACGAGTAAAACGAGTAAAACGAGTAAAACGAGTAAAACGAGTAAAACGAGTAAAACGAGTAAAACGAGTAAAACGAGTAAAACGAGTAAAACGAGTAAAACGAGTAAAGCGAGTAAAACGAGTAAAGCGAGTAAAACGAGCAAAACGAGCAAAACGAGTAAAACGAGTAAAACGAGTAAAACTAGTAAAACGAGTAAAACGAGTAAAACGAGTAAAACGAGTAAAACGAGTAAAACGAGTAAAACGAGTAAAACGAGTAAAACGAGTAAAACGAGTAAAACGAGTAAAACGAGTAAAACGAGTAAAACGAGTAAAACGAGTAAAACGAGTAAAACGAGTAAAACGAGTAAAACGAGTAAAACGAGTAAAACGAGTAAAACGAGTAAAACGAGTAAAACGAGTAAAACGAGTAAAACGAGTAAAACGAGTAAAACGAGTAAAACGAGTAAAACGAGTAAAACTAGTAAAACGAGTAAAACGAGTAAAACGAGTAAAACGAGTAAAACGAGTAAAACTAGTAAATCGAGTAAAACGAGTAAATCGAGTAAAACGAGTAAATCGAGTAAAACGAGTAAAACGAGTAAAACGAGTAAAACGAGTAAAACGAGTAAAACGAGTAAAACGAGTAAAACGAGTAAAACGAGTAAAACGAGTAAAACGAGTAAAACGAGTAAATCTAGTAAAACTAGTAAAACTAGTAAATCGAGTAAAACTAGTAAAACGAGTAAAACGAGTAAAGCGAGTAAAGCGAGTAAAACTAGTAAAACTAGTAAATCGAGTAAAACTAGTAAAACGAGTAAAACGAGTAAAACGAGTAAAACGAGTAAAACGAGTAAAACGAGTAAAACGAGTAAAACGAGTAAAACGAGTAAAACGAGTAAAACGAGTAAAACGAGTAAAACGAGTAAAACGAGTAAAACGAGTAAAACGAGTAAAACGAGTAAAACGAGTAAAACGAGTAAAACGAGTAAAACGAGTAAAACGAGTAAAACGAGTAAAACGAGTAAAACGAGTAAAACGAGTAAAACGAGTAAAACGAGTAAATCGAGTAAAACGAGTAAAACGAGTAAAACGAGTAAAACGAGTAAAGCGAGTAAAACGAGTAAAACGAGTAAACGAGTAAAACGAGCAAAACGAGTAAAACGAGTAAAACTAGTAAAACGAGTAAAACGAGTAAAACGAGTAAAACGAGTAAAACGAGTAAAACGAGTAAAACGAGTAAAACGAGTAAAACGAGTAAAACGGGTAAAACGAGTAAAACGA
Source organism: Andrena cerasifolii (assembly GCF_050908995.1). NCBI lineage: Eukaryota > Metazoa > Arthropoda > Insecta > Hymenoptera > Andrenidae > Andrena > Andrena cerasifolii. The sequence continues at coordinate 9,235 of NW_027486048.1, forward strand.
GTAAAACGAGTAAAACGAGTAAAACGAGTAAAACGAGTAAAACGAGTAAAACGAGTAAAACGAGTAAAACGAGTAAAACGAGTAAAACGAGTAAAACGAGTAAAACGAGTAAAACGAGTAAAACGAGTAAAACGAGTAAATCTAGTAAAACTAGTAAAACTAGTAAATCGAGTAAAACTAGTAAAACGAGTAAAACGAGTAAAGCGAGTAAAGCGAGTAAAACTAGTAAAACTAGTAAATCGAGTAAAACTAGTAAAACGAGTAAAACGAGTAAAACGAGTAAAACGAGTAAAACGAGTAAAACGAGTAAAACGAGTAAAACGAGTAAAACGAGTAAAACGAGTAAAACGAGTAAAACGAGTAAAACGAGTAAAACGAGTAAAACGAGTAAAACGAGTAAAACGAGTAAAACGAGTAAAACGAGTAAAACGAGTAAAACGAGTAAAACGAGTAAAACGAGTAAAACGAGTAAAACGAGTAAAACGAGTAAAACGAGTAAATCGAGTAAAACGAGTAAAACGAGTAAAACGAGTAAAACGAGTAAAACGAGTAAAACGAGTAAAACGAGTAAAACGAGTAAAACGAGTAAAACGAGTAAAACGAGTAAAACGAGTAAAACGAGTAAAACGAGTAAACCGAGTAAAACGAGTAAAGCGAGTAAAACGAGTAAAACGAGTAAACGAGTAAAACGAGCAAAACGAGTAAAACGAGTAAAACTAGTAAAACGAGTAAAACGAGTAAAACGAGTAAAACGAGTAAAACGAGTAAAACGAGTAAAACGAGTAAAACGAGTAAAACGAGTAAAACGAGTAAAACGAGTAAAACGAGTAAAACGAGTAAAACGAGTAAAACGAGTAAAACGAGTAAAACGAGTAAAACGAGTAAAACGAGTAAAACGAGTAAAACGAGTAAAACGAGTAAAACGAGTAAAACGAGTAAAACGAGTAAAACGAGTAAAACGAGTAAAACGAGTAAAACGAGTAAAACGAGTAAAACGAGTAAAACGAGTAAAACGAGTAAAACGAGTAAAACTAGTAAAACGAGTAAAACGAGTAAAACGAGTAAAACGAGTAAAACGAGTAAAACGAGTAAAACGAGTAAAACTAGTAAATCGAGTAAAACGAGTAAATCGAGTAAAACGAGTAAATCGAGTAAAACGAGTAAAACGAGTAAAACGAGTAAAACGAGTAAATCTAGTAAAACTAGTAAAACTAGTAAATCGAGTAAAACTAGTAAAACGAGTAAAACGAGTAAAGCGAGTAAAGCGAGTAAAACTAGTAAAACTAGTAAATCGAGTAAAACTAGTAAAACGAGTAAAACTCGTAAAACGAGTAAAACGAGTAAAACGAGTAAAACGAGTAAAACGAGTAAAACGAGTAAAACGAGTAAAACGAGTAAAACGAGTAAAACTAGTAAATCGAGTAAAACGAGTAAATCGAGTAAAACGAGTAAATCGAGTAAAACGAGTAAAACGAGTAAAACGAGTAAAACGAGTAAAACGAGTAAAACGAGTAAATCTAGTAAAACTAGTAAAACTAGTAAATCGAGTAAAACTAGTAAAACGAGTAAAACGAGTAAAGCGAGTAAAGCGAGTAAAACTAGTAAAACGAGTAAAACGAGTAAAACGAGTAAAACCAGTAAAACTAGTAAAACGAGTAAAACTAGTAAAACGAGTAAAACGAGTAAAACGAGTAAAACGAGTAAAACGAGTAAAACGAGTAAAACGAGTAAAACGGGTAAACGAGTAAAACGAGTAAAACTCGTAAAACGAGTAAAACGAGTAAAACGAGTAAAACTAGTTAAACGAGTAAAACGAGTAATACGAGTAAAAGGAGTAAAACGAGTAAAACGAGTAATACGAGTAAAACGAGTAAAACTAGTAAAACGAGTAAAACGAGTAAAACGAGTAAAACGAGTAAAACGAGCAAAACGAGTAAAACGAGCAAAACGAGTAAAACGTGTAAAACGAGTAAAGCGAGTAAAACGAGTAAAACGAGTAAAACGAGTAAAGCGAGTAAAGCGAGTAAAACTAGTAAAACTAGTAAATCGAGTAAAACTAGTAAAACGAGTAAAACTCGTAAAACGAGTAAAACGAGTAAAACGAGTAAAACGAGTAAAACGAGTAAAACGAGTAAAACGAGTAAAACGAGTAAAACTAGTAAATCGAGTAAAACGAGTAAATCGAGTAAAACGAGTAAATCGAGTAAAACGAGTAAAACGAGTAAAACGAGTAAAACGAGTAAAACGAGTAAAACGAGTAAATCTAGTAAAACTAGTAAAACTAGTAAATCGAGTAAAACTAGTAAAACGAGTAAAACGAGTAAAGCGAGTAAAGCGAGTAAAACTAGTAAAACGAGTAAAACGAGTAAAACGAGTAAAACCAGTAAAACTAGTAAAACGAGTAAAACTAGTAAAACGAGTAAAACGAGTAAAACGAGTAAAACGAGTAAAACGAGTAAAACGAGTAAAACGAGTAAAACGGGTAAACGAGTAAAACGAGTAAAACTCGTAAAACGAGTAAAACGAGTAAAACGAGTAAAACTAGTTAAACGAGTAAAACGAGTAATACGAGTAAAAGGAGTAAAACGAGTAAAACGAGTAATACGAGTAAAACGAGTAAAACTAGTAAAACGAGTAAAACGAGTAAAACGAGTAAAACGAGTAAAACGAGCAAAACGAGTAAAACGAGCAAAACGAGTAAAACGTGTAAAACGAGTAAAACGAGTAAAACGAGTAAAACGAGTAAAACGAGTAAAACGAGTAAAACGAGTAAAACTAGTAAAACGAGTAAAACGAGTAAAACGAGTAAAACGAGTAAAACGAGTAAAACGAGTAAAACGAGTAAAACGAGTAAAACGAGTAAAACGAGTAAAACGAGTAAAACGAGTAAAACGAGTAAAACGAGTAAAACGAGTAAAACGAGTAAAACGAGTAAAACGAGTAAAACGAGTAAAACGAGTAAAACGAGTAAAACGAGTAAATCGAGTAAAACGAGTAAAACGAGTAAAACGAGTAAACCGAGTAAAACGAGTAAAACGAGTAAACCGAGTAAAACGAGTAAACCGAGTAAAACGAGTAAAACGAGTAAACGAGTAAAACGAGCAAAACGAGTAAAACGAGTAAAACTAGTAAAACGAGTAAAACGAGTAAAACGAGTAAAACGAGTAAAACGAGTAAAACGAGTAAAACGAGTAAAACGAGTAAAACGAGTAAAACGAGTAAAACGAGTAAAACGAGTAAAACGAGTAAAACGAGTAAAACGAGTAAAACGAGTAAAACGAGTAAAACGAGTAAAACGAGTAAAACGAGTAAAACGAGTAAAACGAGTAAAACGAGTAAAACGAGTAAAACGAGTAAAACGAGTAATACGAGTAAAACGAGTAAAACGAGTAAAACGAGTAAAACGAGTAAAACGAGTAAAACGAGTAAAACGAGTAAAACGAGTAAAACGAGTAAAACGAGTAAAACGAGTAAAACGAGTAAAACGAGTAAAACGAGTAAAACGAGTAAAACGAGTAAAACGAGTAAAACGAGTAAAACTAGTAAAACGAGTAAAACGAGTAAAACGAGTAAAACGAGTAAAACGAGTAAAACGAGTAAAACGAGTAAAACTAGTTAAACGAGTAAAACGAGTAAAACGAGTAAAACGAGTAATACGAGTAAAAGGAGTAAAACGAGTAAAACGAGTAAAACGAGTAAAACGAGTAAAACGAGTAAAACGAGTAAAACGAGTAAAACGAGTAAAACGAGTAAAACTAGTAAAACGAGTAAAACGAGTAAAACGAGTAAAACGAGTAAAACGAGTAAAACGAGTAAAACTAGTAAATCGAGTAAAACGAGTAAATCGAGTAAAACGAGTAAATCGAGTAAAACGAGTAAAACGAGTAAAACGAGTAAAACGAGTAAAACGAGTAAAACGAGTAAAACGAGTAAAACGAGTAAAACGAGTAAAACGAGTAAAACGAGTAAATCTAGTAAAACTAGTAAAACTAGTAAATCGAGTAAAACTAGTAAAACGAGTAAAACGAGTAAAGCGAGTAAAGCGAGTAAAACTAGTAAAACTAGTAAATCGAGTAAAACTAGTAAAACGAGTAAAACGAGTAAAACGAGTAAAACGAGTAAAACGAGTAAAACGAGTAAAACGAGTAAAACGAGTAAAACGAGTAAATCTAGTAAAACGAGTAAAACGAGTAAAACGAGTAAAACGAGTAAAACGAGTAAAACGAGTAAAACGAGTAAAACTAGTTAAACGAGTAAAACGAGTAAAACGAGTAAAACGAGTAATACGAGTAAAAGGAGTAAAACGAGTAAAACGAGTAAAACGAGTAAAACGAGTAAAACGAGTAAAACGAGTAAAACGAGTAAAACTAGTAAAACGAGTAAAACGAGTAAAACGAGTAAAACGAGTAAAACGAGTAAAACGAGTAAAACTAGTAAATCGAGTAAAACGAGTAAATCGAGTAAAACGAGTAAATCGAGTAAAACGAGTAAAACGAGTAAAACGAGTAAAACGAGTAAAACGAGTAAAACGAGTAAAACGAGTAAAACGAGTAAAACGAGTAAAACGAGTAAAACGAGTAAATCTAGTAAAACTAGTAAAACTAGTAAATCGAGTAAAACTAGTAAAACGAGTAAAACGAGTAAAGCGAGTAAAGCGAGTAAAACTAGTAAAACTAGTAAATCGAGTAAAACTAGTAAAACGAGTAAAACGAGTAAAACGAGTAAAACGAGTAAAACGAGTAAAACGAGTAAAACGAGTAAAACGAGTAAAACGAGTAAAACGAGTAAAACGAGTAAAACGAGTAAAACGAGTAAAACGAGTAAAACGAGTAAAACGAGTAAAACGAGTAAAACGAGTAAAACGAGTAAAACGAGTAAAACGAGTAAATCGAGTAAAACGAGTAAAACGAGTAAAACGAGTAAAACGAGTAAAACGAGTAAAACGAGTAAAACGAGTAAAACGAGTAAAACGAGTAAAACGAGTAAAACGAGTAAACCGAGTAAAACGAGTAAAACGAGTAAACCGAGTAAAACGAGTAAACCGAGTAAAACGAGTAAAACGAGTAAACGAGTAAAACGAGCAAAACGAGTAAAACGAGTAAAACTAGTAAAACGAGTAAAACGAGTAAAACGAGTAAAACGAGTAAAACGAGTAAAACGAGTAAAACGAGTAAAACGAGTAAAACGAGTAAAACGAGTAAAACGAGTAAAACGAGTAAAACGAGTAAAACGAGTAAAACGAGTAAAACGAGTAAAACGAGTAAAACGAGTAAAACGAGTAAAACGAGTAAAACGAGTAAAACGAGTAAAACGAGTAAAACGAGTAAAACGAGTAAAACGAGTAAAACGAGTAAAACGAGTAAAACGAGTAAAACGAGTAAAACGAGTAAAACTAGTAAAACGAGTAAAACGAGTAAAACGAGTAAAACGAGTAAAACGAGTAAAACGAGTAAAACGAGTAAAACTAGTAAATCGAGTAAAACGAGTAAATCGAGTAAAACGAGTAAATCGAGTAAAACGAGTAAAACGAGTAAAACGAGTAAAACGAGTAAATCTAGTAAAACTAGTAAAACTAGTAAATCGAGTAAAACTAGTAAAACGAGTAAAACGAGTAAAGCGAGTAAAGCGAGTAAAACTAGTAAAACTAGTAAATCGAGTAAAACTAGTAAAACGAGTAAAACTCGTAAAACGAGTAAAACGAGTAAAACGAGTAAAACGAGTAAAACGAGTAAAACGAGTAAAACGAGTAAAACGAGTAAAACGAGTAAAACTAGTAAATCGAGTAAAACGAGTAAATCGAGTAAAACGAGTAAATCGAGTAAAACGAGTAAAACGAGTAAAACGAGTAAAACGAGTAAAACGAGTAAAACGAGTAAATCTAGTAAAACTAGTAAAACTAGTAAATCGAGTAAAACTAGTAAAACGAGTAAAACGAGTAAAGCGAGTAAAGCGAGTAAAACTAGTAAAACTAGTAAATCGAGTAAAACTAGTAAAACGAGTAAAACTCGTAAAACGAGTAAAACGAGTAAAACGGGTAAACGAGTAAAACGAGTAAAACGAGTAAAACGAGTAAAACGAGTAAAACGAGTAAAACTAGTTAAACGAGTAAAACGAGTAATACGAGTAAAAGGAGTAAAACGAGTAAAACGAGTAATACGAGTAAAACGAGTAAAACTAGTAAAACGAGTAAAACGAGTAAAACGAGTAAAACGAGTAAAACGAGTAAAACGAGTAAAACGAGTAAAACGAGTAAAACGTGTAAAACGAGTAAAACGAGTAAAACGAGTAAAACGAGTAAAACGAGTAAAACGAGTAAAACGAGTAAAACTAGTAAAACGAGTAAAACGAGTAAAACGAGTAAAACGAGTAAAACGAGTAAAACGAGTAAAACGAGTAAAACTAGTTAAACGAGTAAAACGAGTAAAACGAGTAAAACGAGTAATACGAGTAAAAGGAGTAAAACGAGTAAAACGAGTAATACGAGTAAAACGAGTAAAACTAGTTAAACGAGTAAAACGAGTAAAACGAGTAAAACGAGTAAAACGAGTAAAACGAGTAAAACGAGTAAAACGAGTAAAACTAGTAAAACGAGTAAAACAAGTAAAACGAGTAAAACGAGTAAAACGAGTAAAACGAGTAAAACTAGTAAAACGAGTAAAACGAGTAAAACGAGTAAAACGAGTAAAACGAGTAAAACGAGTAAAACGAGTAAAACGAGTAAAACGAGTAAAACGAGTAAAACGAGTAAAACGAGTAAAACGAGTAAAACGAGTAAAACGAGTAAAACGAGTAAAACGAGTAAAACGAGTAAAACTAGTAAAACGAGTAAAACTAGTAAAACGAGTAAAACGAGTAAAACGTGTAAAACGAGTAAAACGAGTAAAACGAGTAAAACGAGTAAAACGAGTAAAACGAGTTAAACGGGTAAACGAGTAAAACGAGTAAAACTCGTAAAACGAGTAAAACGAGTAAAACGAGTAAAACTAGTTAAACGAGTAAAACGAGTAATACGAGTAAAAGGAGTAAAACGAGTAAAACGAGTAATACGAGTAAAACGAGTAAAACTAGTAAAACGAGTAAAACGAGTAAAACGAGTAAAACGAGTAAAACGAGTAAAACGAGTAAAACGAGCAAAACGAGTAAAACGTGTAAAACGAGTAAAACGAGTAAAACGAGTAAAACGAGTAAAACGAGTAAAACGAGTAAAACTAGTAAAACGAGTAAAACGAGTAAAACGAGTAAAACGAGTAAAACGAGTAAAACGAGTAAAACGAGTAAAACTAGTTAAACGAGTAAAACGAGTAAAACGAGTAAAACGAGTAATACGAGTAAAAGGAGTAAAACGAGTAAAACGAGTAATACGAGTAAAACGAGTAAAACTAGTTAAACGAGTAAAACGAGTAAAACGAGTAAAACGAGTAAAACGAGTAAAACGAGTAAAACTAGTAAAACGAGTAAAACGAGTAAAACGAGTAAAACGAGTAAAACTAGTAAAACGAGTAAAACGAGTAAAACGAGTAAAACGAGTAAAACGAGTAAAACGAGTAAAACGAGTAAAACGAGTAAAACGAGTAAAACGAGTAAAACGAGTAAAACGAGTAAAACGAGTAAAACGAGTAAAACGAGTAAAACGAGTAAAACGAGTAAAACGAGTAAAACTAGTAAAACGAGTAAAACGAGTAAAACGAGTAAAACGAGTAAAACGAGTAAAACGAGTAAAACGAGTAAAACTAGTTAAACGAGTAAAACGAGTAAAACGAGTAAAACGAGTAATACGAGTAAAAGGAGTAAAACGAGTAAAACGAGTAATACGAGTAAAACGAGTAAAACTAGTTAAACGAGTAAAACGAGTAAAACGAGTAAAACGAGTAAAACGAGTAAAACGAGTAAAACGAGTAAAACGAGTAAAACGAGTAAAACGAGTAATACGAGTAAAACGAGTAAAACGAGTAAAACGAGAAAACCAATAAAACGAGTAAAACGAGTAAAACGAGTAAAACGAGTAAAACGAGTAATACGAGTAAAACGAGTAAAACGAGTAAAACGAGTAAAACGAGTAAAACGAGTAAAACGAGTAAAACGAGTAAAACGAGTAAAACGAGTAAAACGAGTAAAACGAGTAAAACGAGTAAAACGAGTAAAACGAGTAAAACGAGTAAAACGAGTAAAACGAGTAAAACGAGTAAAACGAGTAAAACGAGTAAAACGAGTAAAACGAGTAAAACGAGTAAAACGAGCAAAACGAGCAAAACGAGCAAAACGAGTAAAACGAGTAAAACTAGTAAAACGAGTAAAACGAGTAAAACGAGTAAAACGAGTAAAACGAGTAAAACGAGTAAAACGAGTAAAACGAGTAAAACGAGTAAAACGAGTAAAACGAGTAAAACGAGTAAAACGAGTAAAACGAGTAAAACGAGTAAAACGAGTAAAACGAGTAAAACGAGTAAAACGAGTAAAACGAGTAAAACGAGTAAAACGAGTAAAACGAGTAAAACGAGTAAAACGAGTAAAACGAGTAAAACGAGTAAAACGAGTAAAACGAGTAAAACGAGTAAAACGAGTAAAACGAGTAAAACGAGTAAAACGAGTAAAACGAGTAAAACTAGTAAAACGAGTAAAACGAGTAAAACGAGTAAAACGAGTAAAACGAGTAAAACGAGTAAAACGAGTAAAACTAGTAAATCGAGTAAAACGAGTAAATCGAGTAAAACGAGTAAATCGAGTAAAACGAGTAAAACGAGTAAAACGAGTAAAACGAGTAAAACGAGTAAAACGAGTAAAACGAGTAAAACGAGTAAAACGAGTAAAACGAGTAAATCTAGTAAAACTAGTAAAACTAGTAAATCGAGTAAAACTAGTAAAACGAGTAAAACGAGTAAAGCGAGTAAAGCGAGTAAAACTAGTAAAACTAGTAAATCGAGTAAAACTAGTAAAACGAGTAAAACGAGTAAAACGAGTAAAACGAGTAAAACGAGTAAAACGAGTAAAACGAGTAAAACGAGTAAAACGAGTAAAACGAGTAAAACGAGTAAAACGAGTAAAACGAGTAAAACGAGTAAAACGAGTAAAACGAGTAAAACGAGTAAAACGAGTAAAACGAGTAAAACGAGTAAAACGAGTAAATCGAGTAAAACGAGTAAAACGAGTAAAACGAGTAAAACGAGTAAAACGAGTAAAACGAGTAAAACGAGTAAAACGAGTAAAACGAGTAAAACGAGTAAAACGAGTAAAACGAGTAAAACGAGTAAAACGAGTAAAACGAGTAAAACGAGTAAAACGAGTAAAACGAGTAAAACGAGTAAACCGAGTAAAACGAGTAAAGCGAGTAAAACGAGTAAAACGAGTAAACGAGTAAAACGAGCAAAACGAGTAAAACGAGTAAAACTAGTAAAACGAGTAAAACGAGTAAAACGAGTAAAACGAGTAAACGAGTAAAACGAGTAAAACGAGTAAAACGAGTAAAACGAGTAAAACGAGTAAAACGAGTAAAACGAGTAAAACTAGTAAAACGAGTAAAACGAGTAAAACGAGTAAAACGAGTAAAACGAGTAAAACGAGTAAATCGAGTAAAACTAGTTAAACGAGTAAAACGAGTAAAACGAGTAAAACGAGTAAAACGAGTAAAACGAGTAAAACGAGTAAAACGAGTAAAACGAGTAAAACGAGTAAAACGAGTAAAACGAGTAAAACGAGTAAAACGAGTAAAACGAGTAAAACGAGTAAAACGGGTAAACGAGTAAAACGAGTAAAACGAGTAAAACGAGTAAAACGAGTAAAACGAGTAAAACTAGTTAAACGAGTAAAACGAGTAATACGAGTAAAAGGAGTAAAACGAGTAAAACGAGTAAAACGAGTAAAACGAGTAAAACGAGTAAAACGAGTAAAACGAGTAAAACGAGTAAAACGAGTAAAACGAGTAAAACGAGTAAAACGAGTAAAACGAGTAAAACTAGCAAAACTAGTAAAACGAGTAAATCGAGTAAATCTAGTAAAACTAGTAAAACGAGTAAAACGAGTAAAACGAGTAAAACGAGTAAAACGAGTAAAACGAGTAAAACGAGTAAAACGAGTAAAACTAGTAAATGGAGTAAAACGAGTAAATCGAGTAAAACGAGTAAATCGAGTAAAACGAGTAAAACGAGTAAAACGAGTAAAACGAGTAAAACGAGTAAAACGAGTAAAACGAGTAAAACGAGTAAAACGAGTAAAACGAGTAAAACGAGTAAAACGAGTAAAACGAGTAAATCGAGTAAAACGAGTAAAACGAGTAAAACGAGTAAAACGAGTAAAACGAGTAAAACGAGTAAAACGAGTAAAACGAGTAAAACGAGTAAAACGAGTAAACCGAGTAAAACGAGTAAAGCGAGTAAAACGAGTAAAACGAGTAAACGAGTAAAACGAGCAAAACGAGTAAAACGAGTAAAACTAGTGAAACGAGTAAAACGAGTAAAACGAGTAAAACGAGTAAAACGAGTAAAACGAGTAAAACGAGTAAAACGAGTAAAACGAGTAAAACGAGTAAAACGAGTAAAACGAGTAAAACGAGTAAAACTAGTAAAACGAGTAAAACGAGTAAAACGAGTAAAACGAGTAAAACGAGTAAAACGAGTAAAACGAGTAAAACGAGTAAAACGAGCAAAACGAGCAAAACGAGCAAAACGAGTAAAACGAGTAAAACGAGTAAAACTAGTAAAACGAGTAAAACGAGTAAAACGAGTAAAACGAGTAAAACGAGTAAAACGAGTAAAACGAGTAAAACGAGTAAAACGAGTAAAACGAGTAAAACGAGTAAAACGAGTAAAACGAGTAAAACGAGTAAAACGAGTAAAACGAGTAAAACGAGTAAAACGAGTAAAACGAGTAAAACGAGTAAAACGAGTAAAACGAGTAAAACGAGTAAAACGAGTAAAACGAGTAAAACGAGTAAAACGAGTAAAACGAGTAAAACGAGTAAAACGAGTAAAACGAGTAAAACGAGTAAAACGAGTAAAACGAGTAAAACGAGTAAAACGAGTAAAACTAGTAAAACGAGTAAAACGAGTAAAACGAGTAAAACGAGTAAAACGAGTAAAACGAGTAAAACGAGTAAAACTAGTAAATCGAGTAAAACGAGTAAATCGAGTAAAACGAGTAAATCGAGTAAAACGAGTAAAACGAGTAAAACGAGTAAAACGAGTAAAACGAGTAAAACGAGTAAAACGAGTAAAACGAGTAAAACGAGTAAAACGAGTAAATCTAGTAAAACTAGTAAAACTAGTAAATCGAGTAAAACTAGTAAAACGAGTAAAACGAGTAAAGCGAGTAAAGCGAGTAAAACTAGTAAAACTAGTAAATCGAGTAAAACTAGTAAAACGAGTAAAACTAGTGAAACGAGTAAAACGAGTAAAACGAGTAAAACGAGTAAAACGAGTAAAACGAGTAAAACGAGTAAAACGAGTAAAACGAGTAAAACGAGTAAAACGAGTAAAACGAGTAAAACGAGTAAAACTAGTAAAACGAGTAAAACGAGTAAAACGAGTAAAACGAGTAAAACGAGTAAAACGAGTAAAACGAGTAAAACGAGTAAAACGAGCAAAACGAGCAAAACGAGCAAAACGAGTAAAACGAGTAAAACGAGTAAAACTAGTAAAACGAGTAAAACGAGTAAAACGAGTAAAACGAGTAAAACGAGTAAAACGAGTAAAACGAGTAAAACGAGTAAAACGAGTAAAACGAGTAAAACGAGTAAAACGAGTAAAACGAGTAAAACGAGTAAAACGAGTAAAACGAGTAAAACGAGTAAAACGAGTAAAACGAGTAAAACGAGTAAAACGAGTAAAACGAGTAAAACGAGTAAAACGAGTAAAACGAGTAAAACGAGTAAAACGAGTAAAACGAGTAAAACGAGTAAAACGAGTAAAACGAGTAAAACGAGTAAAACGAGTAAAACGAGTAAAACGAGTAAAACGAGTAAAACTAGTAAAACGAGTAAAACGAGTAAAACGAGTAAAACGAGTAAAACGAGTAAAACGAGTAAAACGAGTAAAACTAGTAAATCGAGTAAAACGAGTAAATCGAGTAAAACGAGTAAATCGAGTAAAACGAGTAAAACGAGTAAAACGAGTAAAACGAGTAAAACGAGTAAAACGAGTAAAACGAGTAAAACGAGTAAAACGAGTAAAACGAGTAAATCTAGTAAAACTAGTAAAACTAGTAAATCGAGTAAAACTAGTAAAACGAGTAAAACGAGTAAAGCGAGTAAAGCGAGTAAAACTAGTAAAACTAGTAAATCGAGTAAAACTAGTAAAACGAGTAAAACGAGTAAAACGAGTAAAACGAGTAAAACGAGTAAAACGAGTAAAACGAGTAAAACGAGTAAAACGAGTAAAACGAGTAAAACGAGTAAAACGAGTAAAACGAGTAAAACGAGTAAATCGAGTAAAACGAGTAAAACGAGTAAAACGAGTAAAACGAGTAAAACGAGTAAAACGAGTAAAACGAGTAAAACGAGTAAAACGAGTAAAACGAGTAAAACGAGTAAAACGAGTAAAACGAGTAAAACGAGTAAAACGAGTAAAACGAGTAAAACGAGTAAAACGAGTAAAACGAGTAAACCGAGTAAAACGAGTAAAGCGAGTAAAACGAGTAAAACGAGTAAACGAGTAAAACGAGCAAAACGAGTAAAACGAGTAAAACTAGTAAAACGAGTAAAACGAGTAAAACGAGTAAAACGAGTAAACGAGTAAAACGAGTAAAACGAGTAAAACGAGTAAAACGAGTAAAACGAGTAAAACGAGTAAAACGAGTAAAACTAGTAAAACGAGTAAAACGAGTAAAACGAGTAAAACGAGTAAAACGAGTAAAACGAGTAAATCGAGTAAAACTAGTTAAACGAGTAAAACGAGTAAAACGAGTAAAACGAGTAAAACGAGTAAAACGAGTAAAACGAGTAAAACGAGTAAAACGAGTAAAACGAGTAAAACGAGTAAAACGAGTAAAACGAGTAAAACGAGTAAAACGAGTAAAACGAGTAAAACGGGTAAACGAGTAAAACGAGTAAAACGAGTAAAACGAGTAAAACGAGTAAAACGAGTAAAACTAGTTAAACGGGTAAAACGAGTAATACGAGTAAAAGGAGTAAAACGAGTAAAACGAGTAAAACGAGTAAAACGAGTAAAACGAGTAAAACGAGTAAAACGAGTAAAACGAGTAAAACGAGTAAAACGAGTAAAACGAGTAAAACGAGTAAAACGAGTAAAACGAGTAAAACTAGCAAAACTAGTAAAACGAGTAAATCGAGTAAATCTAGTAAAACTAGTAAAACGAGTAAAACGAGTAAAACGAGTAAAACGAGTAAAACGAGTAAAACGAGTAAAACGAGTAAAACGAGTAAAACTAGTAAATGGAGTAAAACGAGTAAATCGAGTAAAACGAGTAAATCGAGTAAAACGAGTAAAACGAGTAAAACGAGTAAAACGAGTAAAACGAGTAAAACGAGTAAAACGAGTAAAACGAGTAAAACGAGTAAAACGAGTAAAACGAGTAAAACGAGTAAAACGAGTAAATCGAGTAAAACGAGTAAAACGAGTAAAACGAGTAAAACGAGTAAAACGAGTAAAACGAGTAAAACGAGTAAAACGAGTAAAACGAGTAAAACGAGTAAACCGAGTAAAACGAGTAAAGCGAGTAAAACGAGTAAAACGAGTAAACGAGTAAAACGAGCAAAACGAGTAAAACGAGTAAAACTAGTGAAACGAGTAAAACGAGTAAAACGAGTAAAACGAGTAAAACGAGTAAAACGAGTAAAACGAGTAAAACGAGTAAAACGAGTAAAACGAGTAAACGAGTAAAACGAGTAAAACGAGTAAAACTAGTAAAACGAGTAAAACGAGTAAAACGAGTAAAACGAGTAAAACGAGTAAAACGAGTAAATCGAGTAAAACTAGTTAAACGAGTAAAACGAGTAAAACGAGTAAAACGAGTAAAACGAGTAAAACGAGTAAAACGAGTAAAACGAGTAAAACGAGTAAAACGAGTAAAACGAGTAAAACGAGTAAAACGAGTAAAACGAGTAAAACGAGTAAAACGGGTAAACGAGTAAAACGAGTAAAACGAGTAAAACGAGTAAAACGAGTAAAACGAGTAAAACTAGTTAAACGAGTAAAACGAGTAATACGAGTAAAAGGAGTAAAACGAGTAAAACGAGTAAAACGAGTAAAACGAGTAAAACGAGTAAAACGAGTAAAACGAGTAAAACGAGTAAAACGAGTAAAACGAGTAAAACGAGTAAAACGAGTAAAACGAGTAAAACTAGCAAAACTAGTAAAACGAGTAAATCGAGTAAATCTAGTAAAACTAGTAAAACGAGTAAAACGAGTAAAACGAGTAAAACGAGTAAAACGAGTAAAACGAGTAAAACGAGTAAAACGAGTAAAACGAGTAAAACTAGTAAATGGAGTAAAACGAGTAAATCGAGTAAAACGAGTAAATCGAGTAAAACGAGTAAAACGAGTAAAACGAGTAAAACGAGTAAAACGAGTAAAACGAGTAAAACGAGTAAAACGAGTAAAACGAGTAAAACGAGTAAAACGAGTAAAACGAGTAAATCGAGTAAAACGAGTAAAACGAGTAAAACGAGTAAAACGAGTAAAACGAGTAAAACGAGTAAAACGAGTAAAACGAGTAAAACGAGTAAAACGAGTAAAACGAGTAAAACGAGTAAAACGAGTAAACCGAGTAAAACGAGTAAAGCGAGTAAAACGAGTAAAACGAGTAAACGAGTAAAACGAGCAAAACGAGTAAAACGAGTAAAACTAGTAAAACGAGTAAAACGAGTAAAACGAGTAAAACGAGTAAAACGAGTAAAACGAGTAAAACGAGTAAAACGAGTAAAACGAGTAAAACGAGTAAAACGAGTAAAACGAGTAAAACGAGTAAAACGAGTAAAACGAGTAAAACGAGTAAAACTAGTAAAACGAGTAAAACGAGTAAAACGAGTAAAACGAGTAAAACGAGTAAAACGAGTAAATCGAGTAAAACTAGTTAAACGAGTAAAACGAGTAAAACGAGTAAAACGAGTAAAACGAGTAAAACGAGTAAAACGAGTAAAACGAGTAAAACGAGTAAAACGAGTAAAACGAGTAAAACGAGTAAAACGAGTAAAACGAGTAAAACGAGTAAAACGGGTAAACGAGTAAAACGAGTAAAACGAGTAAAACGAGTAAAACGAGTAAAACGAGTAAAACTAGTTAAACGAGTAAAACGAGTAATACGAGTAAAAGGAGTAAAACGAGTAAAACGAGTAAAACGAGTAAAACGAGTAAAACGAGTAAAACGAGTAAAACGAGTAAAACGAGTAAAACGAGTAAAACGAGTAAAACGAGTAAATCTAGTAAAACTAGTAAAACTAGTAAATCGAGTAAAACTAGTAAAACGAGTAAAACGAGTAAAGCGAGTAAAGCGAGTAAAACTAGTAAAACTAGTAAATCGAGTAAAACTAGTAAAACGAGTAAAACGAGTAAAACTAGTTAAACGAGTAAAACGAGTAATACGAGTAAAAGGAGTAAAACGAGTAAAACGAGTAATACGAGTAAAACGAGTAAAACTAGTAAAACGAGTAAAACGAGTAAAACGAGTAAAACGAGTAAAACGAGTAAAACGAGTAAAACTAGTAAATGGAGTAAAACGAGTAAATCGAGTAAAACGAGTAAATCGAGTAAAACGAGTAAAACGAGTAAAACGAGTAAAACGAGTAAAACGAGTAAAACGAGTAAATCTAGTAAAACTAGTAAAACTAGTAAATCGAGTAAAACTAGTAAAACGAGTAAAACGAGTAAAGCGAGTAAAGCGAGTAAAACTAGTAAAACTAGTAAATCGAGTAAAACTAGTAAAACGAGTAAAACGAGTAAAACTAGTTAAACGAGTAAAACGAGTAATACGAGTAAAAGGAGTAAAACGAGTAAAACGAGTAATACGAGTAAAACGAGTAAAACTAGTAAAACGAGTAAAACGAGTAAAACGAGTAAAACGAGTAAAACGAGTAAAACGAGTAAAACGTGTAAAACGAGTAAAACGAGTAAAACGAGTAAAACGAGTAAAACGAGTAAAACGAGTAAAACGAGTAAAACGAGTAAAACTAGTAAAACGAGTAAAACTAGTAAAACGAGTAAAACGAGTAAAACGAGTAAAACGAGTAAAACGAGTAAAACTAGTTAAACGAGTAAAACGAGTAAAACGAGTAAAACGAGTAATACGAGTAAAAGGAGTAAAACGAGTAAAACGAGTAATACGAGTAAAACGAGTAAAACGAGTAAAACTAGTTAAACGAGTAAAACGAGTAAAACGAGTAAAACGAGTAAAACGAGTAAAACGAGTAAAACGAGTAAAACTAGTAAAACGAGTAAAACGAGTAAAACGAGTAAAACGAGTAAAACGAGTAAAACGAGTAAAACGAGTAAAACTAGTAAAACGAGTAAAACGAGTAAACGAGTAAAACGAGTAAAACGAGTAAAACGAGTAAAACGAGTAAAACGAGTAAAACGAGTAAAACGAGTAAAACGAGTAAAACGAGTAAAACGAGTAAAACGAGTAAAACGAGTAAAACGAGTAAAACGAGTAAAACGAGTAAAACGAGTAAAACGAGTAAAACGAGTAAAACGAGTAAAACTAGTAAAACGAGTAAAACTAGTAAAACGAGTAAAACGAGTAAAACGTGTAAAACGAGTAAAACGAGTAAAACGAGTAAAACGAGTAAAACGAGTAAAACGAGTAAAACGAGTAAAACTAGTAAAACGAGTAAAACGAGTAAAACGAGTAAAACGAGTAAAACGAGTAAAACGAGTAAAACGAGTAAAACTAGTTAAACGAGTAAAACGAGTAAAACGAGTAAAACGAGTAATACGAGTAAAAGGAGTAAAACGAGTAAAACGAGTAATACGAGTAAAACGAGTAAAACTAGTTAAACGAGTAAAACGAGTAAAACGAGTAAAACGAGTAAAACGAGTAAAACGAGTAAACGAGTAAAACGAGTAAAACTAGTAAAACTAGTAAAACGAGTAAAACTAGTAAAACGAGTAAAACGAGTAAAACGAGTAAAACGAGTAAAACGTGTAAAACGAGTAAAACGAGTAAAACGAGTAAAACGAGTAAAACGAGTAAAACGAGTAAAACGAGTAAAACTAGTAAAACGAGTAAAACGAGTAAAACGAGTAAAACGAGTAAAACGAGTAAAACTAGTTAAACGAGTAAAACGAGTAAAACGAGTAAAACGAGTAATACGAGTAATACGAGTAAAAGGAGTAAAACGAGTAAAACGAGTAATACGAGTAAAACGAGTAAAACTAGTTAAACGAGTAAAACGAGTAAAACGAGTAAAACGAGTAAAACGAGTAAATCTAGTAAAACTAGTAAAACTAGTAAATCGAGTAAAACTAGTAAAACGAGTAAAACGAGTAAAGCGAGTAAAGCGCGAGTAAAACTAGTAAAACTAGTAAATCGAGTAAAACTAGTAAAACGAGTAAAACGAGTAAAACTAGTTAAACGAGTAAAACGAGTAATACGAGTAAAAGGAGTAAAACGAGTAAAACGAGTAATACGAGTAAAACGAGTAAAACTAGTAAAACGAGTAAAACGAGTAAAACGAGTAAAACGAGTAAAACGAGTAAAACGAGTAAAACGTGTAAAACGAGTAAAACGAGTAAACGAGTAAAACGAGTAAAACGAGTAAAACGAGTAAAACGAGTAAAACGAGTAAAACTAGTAAAACGAGTAAACTAGTAAAACGAGTAAAACGAGTAAAACGAGTAAACGAGTAAAACGAGTAAAACTAGTTAAACGAGTAAAACGAGTAAAACGAGTAAAACGAGTAATACGAGTAAAAGGAGTAAAACGAGTAAAACGAGTAATACGAGTAAAACGAGTAAAACGAGT
>NW_027486049.1:0-27120 GCF_050908995.1 Andrena cerasifolii
AATATTTTCAGAATGCACAAAATTGCGCTTTGTAACAGGAGATCATGCCGTTGAAAGAGATGGCACAAGTAACGTCTCCGGAGAGCAAATCGACGAGCGAGGAGTGGCGCAGATGTTTCGAGACAGTGACTGTTTAACGAAGAGACGCAGAATTTTCGAACACCTCTTGAAAGGCCTGCGCCTCTTATTGGCAACTTTAAGGTGATGCATTTGAAGCGGAAATTTATTATACCTCTTTCCACTTCATGTTCTCATGATATATTGGCCAAAATCTGGCGAAAATTTTCAGAACGCACAAAATTGCGCTTTGTAACAGGAGAACATGCCGTCGAAAGGGATGGCACAAAGTAACGTCTCCGGAGAGCAAATCAAAGAGCGAGAAGTGGCGCAGATGTTTCGAGACAGTGACTGTTAAACGAAGAGACGCAGAATTTTCGAACGCCTCTTGAAAGGCCTCCGCCTCTTATTGGCAACTTTAAGGCGATGCATTTGAACCTGAAATTTAGTATACCTATTTCCACTTCATGTTCTCATGATATATTGGCCAAAATCTGGCGAAAATTTTCAGAATGCACAACATTGGGCTTTGTAAGAGGAGAACATGCCGTCGAAAGAGATGGCACAAGTAACGTCTCCGGAGAGCAAATGGAAGAGCGAGAAGTGGCGCAGATGTTTCGAGACAGTGACTGTTTAACGAAGAGACGCAGAATTTTCGAACGCCTCTTGAAAGGAATGCGCCTCATATTAGCAACTTTAAAGCGATGCATTTGAAGCTGAAATTTAGTATACCTCTTTCCACTTCATGTTCTCATGATATATTGGCCAAAATCTGGCGAAAATTTTCAGAACGCACAAAATTGCGCTTTGTAACAGGAGAACATGCCGTCGAAAGGGATGGCACAAAGTAACGTCTCCGGAGAGCAAATCAAAGAGCGAGAAGTGGCGCAGATGTTTTGAGACAGTGACTGTTTAACGAAGAGACGCAGAATTTTCGAACACCTCTTGAAAGGCCTGCGCCTCTTATTGGCAACTTTAAGGTGATGCATTTGAAGCTGAAATTTAGTATACCTCATTCCACTTCATGTTCTCCTGATATATTGGCCAAAACCTGCGAATATTTTCAGAATGCACAAAATTGCGCTTTGTAACAGGAGATCATGCCGTTGAAAGAGATGGCACAAAGTAACGTCTCCGGAGAGCAAATCAAAGAGCGAGAAGTAGCGCAGATGTTTCGAGACAGTGACTGTCTAACGAAGAGACGCAGAATTTTCGAACACCTCTTGAAAGGCCTGCGCCTCTTATTGGCAACTTTAAGGCGATGCATTTGAACCTGAAATTTAGTATACCTCTTTCCACTTCATGTTCTCATGATATATTGGCCAAAATCAGGCGAATATTTTCAGAATGCACAAAATTGCGCTTTGTAACAGGAGATCATGCCGTTGAAAGAGATGGCACAAGTAACGTCTCCGGAGAGCAAACCGACGAGCGAGGAGTGGCGCAGATGTTTCGAGACAGTGACTGTTTAACGAAGAGACGCAGAATTTTCGAACACCTCTTGAAAGGCCTGCGCCTCTTATTGGCAACTTTAAGGTGATGCATTTGAAGCGGAAATTTATTATACCTCTTTCCACTTCATGTTCTCATGATATATTGGCCAAAATCTGGCGAAAAATTTCAGAACGCACAAAATTGCGCTTTGTAACAGGCGAACATGCCGTCGAAAGGGATGGCACAAAGTAACGTCTTCGGAGAGCAAATCAAAGAGCGAGAAGTGGCGCAGATGTTTCGAGACAGTGACTGTTTAACGAAGAGACGCAGAATTTTCGAACGCCTCTTGAAAGGAATGCGCCTCATATTAGCAACTTTAAAGCGATGCATTTGAAGCTGAAATTTAGTATACCTCTTTCCACTTCATGTTCTCATGATATATTGGCCAAAATCAGGCGAATATTTTCAGAATGCACAAAATTGCGCTTTGTAACAGGAGATCATGCCGTTGAAAGAGATGGCACAAGTAACGTCTCCGGAGAGCAAATCGACGAGCGAGGAGTGGCGCAGATGTTTCGAGACAGTGACTGTTTAACGAAGAGACGCAGAATTTTCGAACGCCTCTTGAAAGGAATGCGCCTCATATTAGCAACTTTAAAGCGATGCATTTGAAGCTGAAATTTAGTATACCTCTTTCCACTTCATGTTCTCATGATATATTGGCCAAAATCTGGCGAAAATTTTCAGAACGCACAAAATTGCGCTTTGTAACAGGAGAACATGCCGTCGAAAGGGATGGCACAAAGTAACGTCTCCGGAGAGCAAATCAAAGAGCGAGAAGTGGCGCAGATGTTTTGAGACAGTGACTGTTTAACGAAGAGACGCAGAAAATTTCGAACACCTCTTGAAAGGCCTGCGCCTCTTATTGGCAACTTTAAGGTGATGCATTTGAAGCTGAAATTTAGTATACCTCATTCCACTTCATGTTCTCCTGATATATTGGCCAAAACCTGCGAATATTTTCAGAATGCACAAAATTGCGCTTTGTAACAGGAGATCATGCCGTTGAAAGAGATGGCACAAAGTAACGTCTCCGGAGGGCAAATCAAAGAGCGAGAAGCAGCGCAGATGTTTCGAGACAGTGACTGTCTAACGAAGAGACGCAGAATTTTCGAACACCTCTTGAAAGGCCTGCGCCTCTTATTGGCAACTTTAAGGTGATGCATTTGAAGCGGAAATTTATTATACCTCTTTCCACTTCATGTTCTCATGATATATTGGCCAAAATCTGGCGAAAATTTTCAGAACGCACAAAATTGCGCTTTGTAACAGGAGAACATGCCGTCGAAAGGGATGGCACAAAGTAACGTCTCCGGAGAGCAAATCAAAGAGCGAGAAGTGGCGCAGATGTTTCGAGACAGTGACTGTTAAACGAAGAGACGCAGAATTTTCGAACGCCTCTTGAAAGGCCTCCGCCTCTTATTGGCAACTTTAAGGCGATGCATTTGAAGCGGAAATTTATTATACCTCTTTCCACTTCATGTTCTCATGATATATTGGCCAAAATCTGGCGAAAATTTTCAGAACGCACAAAATTGCGCTTTGTAACAGGCGAACATGCCGTCGAAAGGGATGGCACAAAGTAACGTCTCCGGAGAGCAAATCAAAGAGCGAGAAGTGGCGCAGATGTTTCGAGACAGTGACTGTTTAACGAAGAGACGCAGAATTTTCGAACGCCTCTTGAAAGGCCTCTGCCTCTTATTGGCAACTTTAAGGCGATGCCTTTGAAGCTGAAATTTATTATACCTCTTTCCACTTCATGTTCTCATGATATATTGGCCAAAATCTGGCGAAAATTTTCAGAACGCACAAAATTGCGCTTTGTAACAGGCGAACATGCCGTCGAAAGGGATGGCACAAAGTAACGTCTCCGGAGAGCAAATCAAAGAGCGAGAAGTGGCGCAGATGTTTCGAGACAGTGACTGTTAAACGAAGAGACGCAGAATTTTCGAACGCCTCTTGAAAGGCCTCCGCCTCTTATTGGCAACTTTAAGGCGATGCATTTGAACCTGAAATTTAGTATACCTATTTCCACTTCATGTTCTCATGATATATTGGCCAAAATCTGGCGAAAATTTTCAGAATGCACAACATTGGGCTTTGTAAGAGGAGAACATGCCGTCGAAAGAGATGGCACAAGTAACGTCTCCGGAGAGCAAATCGAAGAGCGAGAAATGGCGCAGATGTTTCGAGACAGTGACTGTTTAACGAAGAGACGCAGAATTTTCGAACGCCTCTTGAAAGGAATGCGCCTCATATTAGCAACTTTAAAGCGATGCATTTGAAGCTGAAATTTAGTATACCTCTTTCCACTTCATGTTCTCATGATATATTGGCCAAAATCTGGCGAAAATTTTCAGAACGCACAAAATTGCGCTTTGTAACAGGAGAACATGCCGTCGAAAGGGATGGCACAAAGTAACGTCTCCGGAGAGCAAATCAAAGAGCGAGAAGTGGCGCAGATGTTTTGAGACAGTGACTGTTTAACGAAGAGACGCAGAATTTTCGAACACCTCTTGAAAGGCCTGCGCCTCTTATTGGCAACTTTAAGGTGATGCATTTGAAGCTGAAATTTAGTATACCTCATTCCACTTCATGTTCTCCTGATATATTGGCCAAAACCTGCGAATATTTTCAGAATGCACAAAATTGCGCTTTGTAACAGGAGATCATGCCGTTGAAAGAGATGGCACAAAGTAACGTCTCCGGAGAGCAAATCAAAGAGCGAGAAGTAGCGCAGATGTTTCGAGACAGTGACTGTCTAACGAAGAGACGCAGAATTTTCGAACACCTCTTGAAAGGCCTGCGCCTCTTATTGGCAACTTTAAGGCGATGCATTTGAACCTGAAATTTAGTATACCTCTTTCCACTTCATGTTCTCATGATATATTGGCCAAAATCAGGCGAATATTTTCAGAATGCACAAAATTGCGCTTTGTAACAGGAGATCATGCCGTTGAAAGAGATGGCACAAGTAACGTCTCCGGAGAGCAAACCGACGAGCGAGGAGTGGCGCAGATGTTTCGAGACAGTGACTGTTTAACGAAGAGACGCAGAATTTTCGAACACCTCTTGAAAGGCCTGCGCCTCTTATTGGCAACTTTAAGGTGATGCATTTGAAGCGGAAATTTATTATACCTCTTTCCACTTCATGTTCTCATGATATATTGGCCAAAATCTGGCGAAAATTTTCAGAACGCACAAAATTGCGCTTTGTAACAGGCGAACATGCCGTCGAAAGGGATGGCACAAAGTAACGTCTCCGGAGAGCAAATCAAAGAGCGAGAAGTGGCGCAGATGTTTCGAGACAGTGACTGTTTAACGAAGAGACGCAGAATTTTCGAACGCCTCTTGAAAGGCCTGCGCCTCTTATTAGCAACTTTACGGCGATGCCTTTGAAGCTGAAATTTAGTATACCTCATTCCACTTCATGTTCTCCTGATATATTGGCCAAAACCTGCGAATATTTTCAGAATGCACAAAATTGCGCTTTGTAACAGGAGATCATGCCTTTGAAAGAGATGGCACAAAATAACGTCTCCGGAGAGCAAATCGAAGAGCGAGAAGTGGCGCAGATGTTTCGAGACAGTGACTGTTTAACGAAGAGACGCAGAATTTTCGAACGCCTCTTGAAAGGAATGCGCCTCATGTTAGCAACTTTAAAGCGATGCCTTTGAAGCTGAAACTTAGTGTACCTCTTTCCACTTCATGTTCTTCTGATACATTGCCCAAAATTTGGCGAAAATTATCAGAATGCACAAAATTGCGCTTTGTAACAGGAGATCATGCCGTTGAAAGAGATGGCACAAAGTAACGTCTCCGGAGAGCAAATCAAAGAGCGAGAAGTGGCGCAGATGTTTCGAGACAGTGACTGTTTAACGAAGAGACGCAGAATTTTCGAACGCCTCTTGAAAGGAATGCGCCTCATATTAGCAACTTTAAAGCGATGCATTTGAAGCTGAAATTTAGTATACCTCTTTCCACTTCATGTTCTCATGATATATTGGCCAAAATCTGGCGAAAATTTTCAGAACGCACAAAATTGCGCTTTGTAACAGGAGAACATGCCGTCGAAAGGGATGGCACAAAGTAACGTCTCCGGAGAGCAAATCAAAGAGCGAGAAGTGGCGCAGATGTTTCGAGACAGTGACTGTTTAACGAAGAGACGCAGAATTTTCGAACGCCTCTTGAAAGGCCTGCGCCTCTTATTAGCAACTTTACGGCGATGCCTTTGAAGCTGAAACTTAGTGTACCTCTTTCCACTTCATGTTCTCCTGATACATTGCCCAAAATTTGGCGAAAATTTTCAGAATGCACAAAATTGCGCTTTGTAACAGGAGATCATGCCGTTGAAAGAGATGGCACAAAGTAACGTCTCCGGAGAGCAAATCAAAGAGCGAGAAGTGGCGCAGATGTTTCGAGACAGTGACTGTTTAACGAAGAGACGCAGAATTTTCGAACGCCTCTTGAAAGGCCTCTGCCTCTTATTGGCAACTTTAAGGCGATGCCTTTGAAGCTGAAATTTAGTATACCTCTTTCCACTTCATGTTCTCATGATATATTGTCCAAAATCTGGCGAATATTTTCAGAATGCACAAAATTGCGCTTTGTAACAGGAGAACATGCCGTCGAAAGGGATGGCACAAAGTAACGTCTCCGGAGAGCAAATCAAAGAGCGAGAAGTGGCGCAGATGTTTCGAGACAGTGACTGTTAAACGAAGAGACGCAGAATTTTCGAACGCCTCTTGAAAGGCCTCCGCCTCTTATTGGCAACTTTAAGGCGATGCATTTGAACCTGAAATTTAGTATACCTATTTCCACTTCATGTTCTCATGATATATTGGCCAAAATCTGGCGAAAATTTTCAGAATGCACAACATTGGGCTTTGTAAGAGGAGAACATGCCGTCGAAAGAGATGGCACAAGTAACGTCTCCGGAGAGCAAATCGAAGAGCGAGAAGTGGCGCAGATGTTTCGAGACAGTGACTGTTTAACGAAGAGACGCAGAATTTTCGAACGCCTCTTGAAAGGAATGCGCCTCATATTAGCAACTTTAAAGCGATGCATTTGAAGCTGAAATTTAGTATACCTCTTTCCACTTCATGTTCTCATGATATATTGGCCAAAATCTGGCGAAAATTTTCAGAACGCACAAAATTGCGCTTTGTAACAGGAGAACATGCCGTCGAAAGGGATGGCACAAAGTAACGTCTCCGGAGAGCAAATCAAAGAGCGAGAAGTGGCGCAGATGTTTTGAGACAGTGACTGTTTAACGAAGAGACGCAGAATTTTCGAACACCTCTTGAAAGGCCTGCGCCTCTTATTGGCAACTTTAAGGTGATGCCTTTGAAGCTGAAATTTAGTATACCTCTTTCCACTTCATGTTCTCATGATATATTGGCCAAAACCTGCGAATATTTTCAGAATGCACAAAATTGCGCTTTGTAACAGGATATCATGCCGTTGAAAGAGATGGCACAAAGTAACGTCTCCGGAGAGCAAATCGAAGAGCGAGGAGTGGCGCAGATGTTTCGAGACAGTGACTGTTTAACGAAGAGACGCAGAATTTTCGAACGCCTCTTGAAAGGAATGCGCCTCATATTAGCAACTTTAAAGCGATGCATTTGAAGCTGAAATTTAGTATACCTCTTTCCACTTCATGTTCTCATGATATATTGGCCAAAATCAGGCGAATATTTTCAGAATGCACAAAATTGCGCTTTGTAACAGGAGATCATGCCGTTGAAAGAGATGGCACAAGTAACGTCTCCGGAGAGCAAATCGACGAGCGAGGAGTGGCGCAGATGTTTCGAGACAGTGACTGTTTAACGAAGAGACGCAGAATTTTCGAACACCTCTTGAAAGGCCTGCGCCTCTTATTGGCAACTTTAAGGTGATGCATTTGAAGCGGAAATTTATTATACCTCTTTCCACTTCATGTTCTCGTGATATATTGGCCAAAATCTGGCGAAAATTTTCAGAACGCACAAAATTGCGCTTTGTAACAGGAGAACATGCCGTCGAAAGGGATGGCACAAAGTAACGTCTCCGGAGAGCAAATCAAAGAGCGAGAAGTGGCGCAGATGTTTCGAGACAGTGACTGTTAAACGAAGAGACGCAGAATTTTCGAACGCCTCTTGAAAGGCCTCTGCCTCTTATTGGCAACTTTAAGGCGATGCCTTTGAAGCTGAAATTTAGTATACCTCTTTCCACTTCATGTTCTCATGATATATTGTCCAAAATCTGGCGAATATTTTCAGAATGCACAAAATTGCGCTTTGTAACAGGAGATCATGCCGTTGAAAGAGATGGCACAAGTAACGTCTCCGGAGAGCAAATCAAAGAGCGAGAAGTGGCGCAGATGTTTCGAGACAGTGACTGTTAAACGAAGAGACGCAGAATTTTCGAACGCCTCTTGAAAGGAATGCGCCTCATGTTAGCAACTTTAAAGCGATGCCTTTGAAGCTGAAACTTAGTGTACCTCTTTCCACTTCATGTTCTTCTGATACATTGCCCAAAATTTGGCGAAAATTTTCAGAATGCACAAAATTGCGCTTTGTAACAGGAGATCATGCCGTTGAAAGAGATGGCACAAAGTAACGTCTCCGGAGAGCAAATCAAAGAGCGAGAAGTGGCGCAGATGTTTCGAGACAGTGACTGTTTAACGAAGAGACGCAGAATTTTCGAACGCCTCTTGAAAGGAATGCGCCTCATATTAGCAACTTTAAAGCGATGCATTTGAAGCTGAAATTTAGTA
Organism: Andrena cerasifolii; assembly: GCF_050908995.1. Lineage (NCBI taxonomy): Eukaryota > Metazoa > Arthropoda > Insecta > Hymenoptera > Andrenidae > Andrena > Andrena cerasifolii. The sequence goes on from NW_027486049.1 coordinate 8,309, forward strand.
TACCTCTTTCCACTTCATGTTCTCATGATATATTGGCCAAAATCTGGCGAAAATTTTCAGAACGCACAAAATTGCGCTTTGTAACAGGAGAACATGCCGTCGAAAGGGATGGCACAAAGTAACGTCTCCGGAGAGCAAATCAAAGAGCGAGAAGTGGCGCAGATGTTTCGAGACAGTGACTGTTTAACGAAGAGACGCAGAATTTTCGAACGCCTCTTGAAAGGCCTGCGCCTCTTATTAGCAACTTTACGGCGATGCCTTTGAAGCTGAAACTTAGTGTACCTCTTTCCACTTCATGTTCTCCTGATACATTGCCCAAAATTTGGCGAAAATTTTCAGAATGCACAAAATTGCGCTTTGTAACAGGAGATCATGCCGTTGAAAGAGATGGCACAAAGTAACGTCTCCGGAGAGCAAATCAAAGAGCGAGAAGTGGCGCAGATGTTTCGAGACAGTGACTGTTTAACGAAGAGACGCAGAATTTTCGAACGCCTCTTGAAAGGCCTCTGCCTCTTATTGGCAACTTTAAGGCGATGCCTTTGAAGCTGAAATTTAGTATACCTCTTTCCACTTCATGTTCTCATGATATATTGTCCAAAATCTGGCGAATATTTTCAGAATGCACAAAATTGCGCTTTGTAACAGGAGAACATGCCGTCGAAAGGGATGGCACAAAGTAACGTCTCCGGAGAGCAAATCAAAGAGCGAGAAGTGGCGCAGATGTTTCGAGACAGTGACTGTTAAACGAAGAGACGCAGAATTTTCGAACGCCTCTTGAAAGGCCTCCGCCTCTTATTGGCAACTTTAAGGCGATGCATTTGAACCTGAAATTTAGTATACCTATTTCCACTTCATGTTCTCATGATATATTGGCCAAAATCTGGCGAAAATTTTCAGAATGCACAACATTGGGCTTTGTAAGAGGAGAACATGCCGTCGAAAGAGATGGCACAAGTAACGTCTCCGGAGAGCAAATCGAAGAGCGAGAAGTGGCGCAGATGTTTCGAGACAGTGACTGTTTAACGAAGAGACGCAGAATTTTCGAACGCCTCTTGAAAGGAATGCGCCTCATATTAGCAACTTTAAAGCGATGCATTTGAAGCTGAAATTTAGTATACCTCTTTCCACTTCATGTTCTCATGATATATTGGCCAAAATCTGGCGAAAATTTTCAGAACGCACAAAATTGCGCTTTGTAACAGGAGAACATGCCGTCGAAAGGGATGGCACAAAGTAACGTCTCCGGAGAGCAAATCAAAGAGCGAGAAGTGGCGCAGATGTTTTGAGACAGTGACTGTTTAACGAAGAGACGCAGAATTTTCGAACACCTCTTGAAAGGCCTGCGCCTCTTATTGGCAACTTTAAGGTGATGCCTTTGAAGCTGAAATTTAGTATACCTCTTTCCACTTCATGTTCTCATGATATATTGGCCAAAACCTGCGAATATTTTCAGAATGCACAAAATTGCGCTTTGTAACAGGAGATCATGCCGTTGAAAGAGATGGCACAAAGTAACGTCTCCGGAGAGCAAATCGAAGAGCGAGGAGTGGCGCAGATGTTTCGAGACAGTGACTGTTTAACGAAGAGACGCAGAATTTTCGAACGCCTCTTGAAAGGAATGCGCCTCATATTAGCAACTTTAAAGCGATGCATTTGAAGCTGAAATTTAGTATACCTCTTTCCACTTCATGTTCTCATGATATATTGGCCAAAATCAGGCGAATATTTTCAGAATGCACAAAATTGCGCTTTGTAACAGGAGATCATGCCGTTGAAAGAGATGGCACAAGTAACGTCTCCGGAGAGCAAATCGACGAGCGAGGAGTGGCGCAGATGTTTCGAGACAGTGACTGTTTAACGAAGAGACGCAGAATTTTCGAACACCTCTTGAAAGGCCTGCGCCTCTTATTGGCAACTTTAAGGTGATGCATTTGAAGCGGAAATTTATTATACCTCTTTCCACTTCATGTTCTCATGATATATTGGCCAAAATCTGGAGAAAATTTTCAGAATGCACAAAATTGGGCTTTGTAACGGGAGAACATGCCGTCGAAAGAGATGGCACAAAGTAACGTCTCCGGAGAGCAAATCAAAAGAGCGAGAAGTGGCGCTGATATTTCGAGATAGTGACTGTTTAACGAAGACACGCAGAATTTTCGAACGCCTCTTGCAAGGCCTGCGCCTCTTATTTGCAACTTTAAGGCGATGCCTTTGAAGCTGAAATTTAGTATACCTTCTTTCACTTCATGTTCTCCTGATATATTGGCCAAAATCTGGCGAAAATTTCGAGAATACACAAAATTGAAGCTTTGTAACAGGACAACATGCCGTTGAAAGAGATGGAACAAAGTAACGTCTCTGGAGAGCAAATCAAAGAGCGAGAAGTGGCGCAGGTGTTTCGAGGCAGTGATTGTTTAACAACGAGACGCAGAATTTTCGAACGCCTCTTGCAAAGCCTGCACCTCTTATTTGCAACTTTAAGGCGATGCCTTTGAAGCTGAAATTTAGTATACCTTTTCCACTTCATTTTCCCCTGATATATTGGCCAAAATCTGGCGAAAATTTTCAGAATGCACAAAATTGGGCTTTGTAATAGGAGAACATGCCGTCGAAAGAGATGGAACAAAGTAACGTCTCCGGAGAGCAAATCAAAGAGCGAGAAGTGGCGCAGATGTTTTCGAGACAGTGACTGTTTAACGAAGACACGCAGAATTTTCGAACGCCTCTTGCAAGGCCTGCGCCTCTTATTTGCAACTTTAAGGCGATGCCTTTGAAGCTGAAATTTAGTATACCTCGTTCGACTTCATGTTCTCCTGATATATTGGCCAAAATCTGGCGAAAATTTCGAGAATACACAAAATTGAGCTTTGTAACAGGACAACATGCCGTTGAAAGAGATGGAACAAAGTAACGTCTCTGGAGAGCAAATCAAAGAGCGAGAAGTGGCGCAGGTGTTTCGAGACAGTGATTGTTTAACAACGAGACGCAGAATTTTCGAACGCCTCTTGCTAGGCCTGCACCTCTTATTTGCAACTTTAAGGCGATGCCTTTGAAGCTGAAATTTAGTATACCTTTTCCACTTCATTTTCCCCTGATATATTGGCCAAAATCTGGCGAAAATTTTCAGAATGCAGAAAATTGGGCTTTGTAATAGGAGAACATGCCGTCGAAAGAGATGGAACAAAGTAACGTCTCCGGAGAGCAAATCAAAGAGCGAGAAGTGGCGCAGATATTTCGAGACAGTGACTGTGTAACGAAGACACGCAGAATTTTCGAACGCCTCTTGCAAGGCCTGCGCCTCTTATTTGCAACTTTAAGGCGATGCCTTTGAAGCTGAAATTTAGTATACCTCTTTCCACTTCATTTTCTCCTGATATATTGGCCAAAATCTGGCGAAAATTTCGAGAATACACAAAATTGAGCTTTGTAACAGGACAACATGCCGTTGAAAGAGATGGAACAAAGTAACGTATCTGGAGAGCAAATCAAAAAGCGAGAAGTGGCGCAGGTGTTTCGAGACAGGGACTGTTTAACGAAGAGACGCAGAATTTTCGAACGCCTCTTGAAATGCCTGCGCCTCTTATTTGCAACTTTAAGGCGATGCCTTTGAAGCTGAAATTTAGTATACCTCTTTCCACTTCATGTTCTCCTGATATATTGGCCAAAATCTGGAGAAAATTTTCAGAATGCACAAAATTGGGCTTTGTAACAGGAGAACATGCCGTCCAAAGAGATGGCACAATGTAACGTCTCCGGAGAGCAAATCAAAGAGCGAGAAGTGGCGCTGATATTTCGAGACAGCGACTGTTTAACGAAGACACGCAGAATTTTCGAACGCCTCTTGAAAGGCCTGCGCCTCTTATTTGCAACTTTAAGGCGATGCCTTTGAAGCTGAAATTTAGTATACCTCTTTCCACTTCATTTTCTCCTGATATATTAGCCAAAACCTGGCGAAAATTTCGAGAATACACAAAATTGAGCTTTGTAACAGGACAACATGCCGTTGAAAGAGATGGAACAAAGTAACGTCTCTGGAGAGCAAATCAAAGAGCGAGAAGTGGCGCAGGTGTTTCGAGACAGTGATTGTTTAACAACGAGACGCAGAATTTTCGAACGCCTCTTGCAAGGCCTGCGCCTCTTATTTGCAACTTTAAGGCGATACCTTTGAAGCTGAAATTTAGTATACCTCTTTCGATTTCATGTTCTCCTGATATATTGGCCAAAATCTGGCGAAAATTTTCAGAATGCACAAAATTGGGCTTTGTAACAGGAGAACATGCCGTCGAAAGAGATGGCACAAAGTAACGTCTCCGGAGAGCAAATCAAAGAGCGAGAAGAGGCGCAGATGTTTCGAGACAGTGACTGTTTAACGAAGAGACGCAGAATTTTCGAACGCCTCTTGCAAGGCCTGCGCCTGTTATTTGCAACTTTAAGGCGATGCCTTTGAAGCTGAAATTTAGTATACCTCTTTCCACTTCATGTTCTCCTGATATATTGGCCAAAATCTGGAGAAAATTTTCAGAATGCACAAAATTGGGCTTTGTAACGGGAGAACATGCCGTCGAAAGAGATGGCACAAAGTAACGTCTCCGGAGAGCAAATCAAAGAGCGAGAAGTGGCGCTGATATTTCGAGACAGTGACTGTTTAACGAAGACACGCAGAATTTTCGAACGCCTCTTGCAAGGCCTGCGCCTCTTATTTGCAACTTTAAGGCGATGCCTTTGAAGCTGAAATTTAGTATACCTCTTTCCACTTCATGTTCTCCTGATATATTGGCCAAAATCTGGCGAAAATTTCGAGAATACACAAAATTGAGCTTTGTAACAGGACAACATGCCGTTGAAAGAGATGGAACAAAGTAACGTCTCTGGAGAGCAAATCAAAGAGCGAGAAGTGGCGCAGGTGTTTCGAGACAGTGATTGTTTAACAACGAGACGCAGAATTTTCGAACGCCTCTTGAAAGGCCTGCGCCTCTTATTTGCAACTTTAAGGCGATGCCTTTGAAGCTGAAATTTAGTATACCTCGTTCGACTTCATGTTCTCCTGATATATTGGCCAAAATCTGGCGAAAATTTCGAGAATACACAAAATTGAGCTTTGTAACAGGACAACATGCCGTTGAAAGAGATGGAACAAAGTAACGTCTCTGGAGAGCAAATCAAAGAGCGAGAAGTGGCGCAGGTGTTTCGAGACAGTGATTGTTTAACAACGAGACGCAGAATTTTCGAACGCCTCTTGCTAGGCCTGCACCTCTTATTTGCAACTTTAAGGCGATGCCTTTGAAGCTGAAATTTAGTATACCTTTTCCACTTCATTTTCCCCTGATATATTGGCCAAAATCTGGCGAAAATTTTCAGAATGCACAAAATTGGGCTTTGTAATAGGAGAACATGCCGTCGAAAGAGATGGAACAAAGTAACGTCTCCGGAGAGCAAATCAAAGAGCGAGAAGTGGCGCAGATATTTCGAGACAGTGACTGTGTAACGAAGACACGCAGAATTTTCGAACGCCTCCTGAAAGGCCTGCGCCTCTTATTTGCAATTTTAAGGCGATGGCTTTGAAGCTGAAATTTAGTATACCTCTTTCCACTTCATTTTCTCCTGATATATTGGCCAAAATCTGGAGAAAATTTTCAGAATGCACAAAATTGGGCTTTGTAACAGGAGAACATGCCGTCCAAAGAGATGGCACAAAGTAACTTCTCCGGAGAGCAAATCAAAGAGCGAGAAGTGGCGCTGATATTTCGAGACAGCGACTGTTTAACGAAGACACGCAGAATTTTCGAACGCCTCTTGAAAGGCCTGCGCCTCTTATTTGCAACTTTAAGGCGATGCCTTTGAAGCTGAAATTTAGTATACCTCATTCCACTTCATTTTCTCCTGATATATTGGCCAAAATCTGGCGAAAATTTCGAGAATACACAAAATTGAGCTTTGTAACTGGAGAACATGCCGTCGAAAGAGATGGCACAAAGTAACGTCTCCGGACAGCAAACGAAAGAGCGAGAAGTGGCGCAGGTGTTTCGAGACAGTGACTGTTTAACGAAGAGACGCAGAATTTTCGAACGCCTCTTGCAAGGCCCGCGCCTCTTATTTGCAACTTTAAGGCGAGGCCTCTGAAGCTGAAATTTAGTATACCTCTTTCCACTTCATGTTCTCCTGATATATTGGCCAAAATCTGGCGAAAATTTTCAGAATGCACAAAATTGGGCTTTGTAACAGGAGAACATGCCGTCGAAAGAGATGGCACAAAGTAACGTCTCCGGAGAGCAAATCAAAGAGCGAGAAGAGGCGCAGATGTTTGGAGACAGTGACTGTTTAACGAAGAGACGCAGAATTTTCGAACGCCTCGTGCAAGGCCTGCGCCTGTTATTTGCAACTTTAAGGCGATGCCTTTGAAGCTGAAATTTAGTATACCTCTTTCCACTTCATGTTCTCCTGATATATTGGCCAAAATCTGGAGAAAATTTTCAGAATGCACAAAATTGGGCTTTGTAACAGGAGAACATGCCGTCGAAAGAGATGGCACAAAGTAACGTCTCCGGAGAGCAAATCAAAGAGCGAGAAGTGGCGCTGATATTTCGGGACAGTGACTGTTTAACGAAGACACGCAGAATTTTCGAACGCCTCTTGCAAGGCCTGCGCCTCTTATTTGCAACTTTAAGGCGATGCCTTTGAAGCTGAAATTTAGTATACCTCTTTCCACTTCATGTTCTCCTGATATATTGGCCAAAATCTGGCGAAAATTTCGAGAATACACAAAATTGAGCTTTGTAACAGGACAACATGCCGTTGAAAGAGATGGAACAAAGTAACGTCTCTGGAGAGCAAATCAAAGAGCGAGAAGTGGCGCAGGTGTTTCGAGACAGTGATTGTTTAACAACGAGACGCAGAATTTTCGAACGCCTCTTGAAAGGCCTGCGCCTCTTATTTGCAACTTTAAGGCGATGCCTTTGAAGCTGAAATTTAGTATACCTCTTTCCACTTCATTTTCTCCTGATATATTGGCCAAAACCTGGCGAAAATTTCGAGAATACACAAAATTGAGCTTTGTAACATGACAACATGCCGTTGAAAGAGATGGAACAAAGTAACGTCTCTGGAGAGCAAATCAAAGAGCGAGAAGTGGCGCAGGTGTTTCGAGACAGTGATTGTTTAACAACGAGACGCAGAATTTTCGAACGCCTCTTGCAAGGCCTGCGCCTCTTATTTGCAACTTTAAGGCGATGCCTTTGAAGCTGAAATTTAGTATACCTCTTTCGACTTCATGTTCTCCTGATATATTGGCCAAAATCTGGCGAAAATTTTCAGAATGCACAAAATTGGGCTTTGTAACAGGAGAACATGCCGTCGAAAGAGATGGCACAAAGTAACGTCTCCGGAGAGCAAATCAAAGAGCGAGAAGTGGCGCTGATATTTCGAGACAGTGACTGTTTAACGAAGACACGCAGAATTTTCGAACGCCTCTTGCAAGGCCTGCGCCTCTTATTTGCAACTTTAAGGCGATGCCTTTGAAGCTGAAATTTAGTATACCTCTTTCCACTTCATTTTCTCCTGATATATTGGCCAAAACCTGGCGAAAATTTCGAGAATACACAAAATTGAGCTTTGTAACATGACAACATGCCGTTGAAAGAGATGGAACAAAGTAACGTCTCTGGAGAGCAAATCAAAGAGCGAGAAGTGGCGCAGGTGTTTCGAGACAGTGATTGTTTAACAACGAGACGCAGAATTTTCGAACGCCTCTTGCAAGGCCTGCGCCTCTTATTTGCAACTTTAAGGCGATGCCTTTGAAGCTGAAATTTAGTATACCTCTTTCGACTTCATGTTCTCCTGATATATTGGCCAAAATCTGGCGAAAATTTTCAGAATGCACAAAATTGGGCTTTGTAACAGGAGAACATGCCGTCGAAAGAGATGGAACAAAGTAACGTCTCCGGAGAGCAAATCAAAGAGCGAGAAGTGGCGCAGATATTTCGAGACAGTGACTGTTTAACGAAGAGACGCAGAATTTTCGAACGCCTCTTGCAAGGCCTGCGCCTCTTATTTGCAACTTTAAGGCGATGCCTTTGAAGCTGAAATTTAGTATACCTCTTTCCACTTCATTTTCTCCTGATATATTGGCCAAAATCTGGCGAAAATTTCGAGAATACACAAAATTGAGCTTTGTAACAGGACAACATGCCGTTGAAAGAGATGGAACAAAGTAACGTCTCTGGAGAGCAAATCAAAAAGCGAGAAGTGGCGCAGGTGTTTCGAGACAGGGACTGTTTAACGAAGAGACGCAGAATTTTCGAACGCCTCTTGAAAGGCCTGCGCCTCTTATTTGCAACTTTAAGGTGATGCCTTTGAAGCTGAAATTTAGTATACCTCTTTCCACTTCATGTTCTCCTGATATATTGGCCAAAATCTGGCGAAAATTTTCAGAATGCACAAAATTGGGCTTTGTAACAGGAGAACATGCCGTCGACAGAGATGGCACAAAGTAACGTCTCCGGAGAGCAAATCAAAGAGCGAGAAGAGGCGCAGATGTTTCGAGACAGTGACTGTTTAACGAAGAGACGCAGAATTTTCGAACGCCTCTTGCAAGGCCTGCGCCTCTTATTTGCAACTTTAAGGCGATGCCTTTGAAACTGAAATTTAGTATACCTCGTTCGACTTCATGTTCTCCTGATATATTGGCCAAAATCTGGCGAAAATTTTCAGAATGCACAAAATTGGGCTTTGTAAACGGAGAACATGCCGTCGAAAGAGATCGAACAAAGTAACGTCTCCGGAGAGCAAATCAAAGAGCGAGAAGTGGCGCAGATATTTCGTGACAGTGACTGTTTAACGAAGACACGCAGAATTTTCGAACGCCTCTTGAAAGACCTGCGCCTCTTATTTGCAACTTTAAGGCGATCCCTTTGAAGCTGAAATTTAGTATACCTCTTTCCACTTCATTTTCTCCTGATATATTGGCCAAAATCTGGCGAAAATTTCGAGAATACACAAAATTGAGCTTTGTAACAGGACAACATGCCGTTGAAAGAGATGGAACAAAGTAACGTCTCCGGAGAGCAAATCAAAGAGCGAGAAGTGGCGCAGATGTTTCGAGACAGTGACTGTTTAACGAAGACACGCAGAATTTTCGAACGCCTCTTGAAAGGCCTGCGCCTCTTATTTACAACTTTAAGGCGATCCCTTTGAAGCTGAAATTTAGTATACCTCTTTCCACTTCATTTTCTCCTGATATATTGGCCAAAATCTGGCGAAAATTTTGAGAATACACAAAATTGAGCTTTGTAACAGGAGAACATGCCGTCGAAAGAGATGGAACAAACTAACGTCTCCGGAGAGCAAATCAAAGAGCGAGAAGTGGCGCAGATGTTTCGAGACAGTGACTGTTTAACGAAGACACGCAGAATTTTCGAACGCCTCTTGAAAGGCCTGCGCCTCTTATTTGCAACTTTAAGGCGATGCCTTTAAAGCAGAAATTTAGTATACCTCTTTCCACTTCATTTTCTCCTGATATATTGGCCAAAATCTGGCGAAAATTTCGAGAATACACAAAATTGAGCTTTGTAACAGGACAACATGCCGTTGAAAGAGATGGAACAATGTAACGTCTCTGGAGAGCATATCAAAGAGCGAGAAGTGGCGCAGGTGTTTCGAGACAGTGATTGTTTAACAACGAGACGCAGAATTTTCGAACGCCTCTTGAAAGGCCTACGCCTCTTATTTGCAACTTCAAGGCGATGCCTTTGAAGCTGAAATTTAGTATACCTCTTTCCACTTCATATTCTCCTGATATATTGGCCAAAACCTGGCGAAAATTTCGAGAATACACAAAATTGAGCTTTGTATCAGGACAACATGCCGTTGAAAGAGATGGAACAATGTAACGTCTCTGGAGAGCAAATCAAAGAGCGAGAAGTGGCGCAGGTGTTTCGAGACAGTGATTGTTTAACAACGAGACGCAGAATTTTCGAACGCCTCTTGAAAGGCCTGCGCCTCTTATTGGCAACTTTAAGGTGATGCATTTGAAGCGGAAATTTATTATACCTCTTTCCACTTCATGTTCCCATGATATATTGGCCAAAATCTGGCGAAAATTTTCAGAACGCACAAAATTGCGCTTTGTAACAGGAGAACATGCCGTTGAAAGAGATGGCACAAGTAACGTCTCCGGAGAGCAAATCGACGAGCGAGGAGTGGCGCAGATGTTTCGAGACAGTGACTGTTTAACGAAGAGACGCAGAATTTTCGAACGCCTCTTGAAAGGAATGCGCCTCATATTAGCAACTTTAAAGCGATGCATTTGAAGCTGAAATTTAGTATACCTCTTTCCACTTCATGTTCTCCTGATACATTGCCCAAAATTTGGCGAAAATTTTCAGAATGCACAAAATTGCGCTTTGTAACAGGAGATCATGCCGTTGAAAGAGATGGCACAAAGTAACGTCTCCGGAGAGCAAATCAAAGAGCGAGAAGTGGCGCAGATGTTTCGAGACAGTGACTGTTTAACGAAGAGACGCAGAATTTTCGAACGCCTCTTGAAAGGAATGCGCCTCATATTAGCAACTTTAAAGCGATGCATTTGAAGCTGAAATTTAGTATACCTCTTTCCACTTCAAGTTCTCATGATATATTGGCCAAAATCAGGCGAATATTTTCAGAATGCACAAAATTGCGCTTTGTAACAGGAGATCATGCCGTTGAAAGAGATGGCACAAGTAACGTCTCCGGAGAGCAAATCAAAGAGCGAGAAGTGGCGCAGATGTTTCGAGACAGTGACTGTTTAACGAAGAGACGCAGAATTTTCGAACGCCTCTTGAAAGGCCTCCGCCTCTTATTGGCAACTTTAAGGCGATGCCTTTGAAGCTGAAATTTAGTATACCTCTTTCCACTTCATGTTCTCATGATATATTGTCCAAAATGTGGCGAATATTTTCAGAATGCACAAAATTGCGCTTTGTAACAGGAGATCATGCCGTTGAAAGAGATGGCACAAGTAACGTCTCCGGAGAGCAAATCGAAGAGCGAGAAGTGGCGCAGATGTTTCGAGACAGTGACTGTTTAACGAAGAGACGCAGAATTTTCGAACGCCTCTTGAAAGGAATGCGCCTCATATTAGCAACTTTAAAGCGATGCATTTGAAGCTGAAATTTAGTATACCTCTTTCCACTTCGTGTTCTCATGACATATTGGCCAAAATCAGGCGAATATTTTCAGAATGCACAAAATTGCGCTTTGTAAGAGGAGATCATGCCGTTGAAAGAGATGGCACAAGTAACGTCTCCGGAGAGCAAACCGACGAGCGAGGAGTGGCGCAGATGTTTCGAGACAGTGACTGTTTAACGAAGAGACGCAGAATTTTCGAACACCTCTTGAAAGGCCTGCGCCTCTTATTGGCAACTTTAAGGTGATGCATTTGAAGCGGAAATTTATTATACCTCTTTCCACTTCATGTTCTCATGATATATTGGCCAAAATCTGGCGAAAATTTTCAGAACGCACAAAATTGCGCTTTGTAACAGGAGAACATGCCGTCGAAAGGGATGGCACAAGTAACGTCTCCGGAGAGCAAATCAAAGAGCGAGAAGTAGCGCAGATGTTTCGAGACAGTGACTGTCTAACGAAGAGACGCAGAATTTTCGAACACCTCTTGAAAGGTCTGCGCCTCTTATTGGCAACTTTAAGGCGATGCATTTGCACCTGAAATTTAGTATACCTCTTTCCACTTCATGTTCTCATCATATATTGGCCAAAATCTGGCGAATATTTTCAGAATGCACAAAATTGCGCTTTGTAACAGGAGATCATGCCGTTGAAAGAGATGGCACAAGTAACGTCTCCGGAGAGCAAATCGACGAGCGAGGAGTGGCGCAGATGTTTCGAGACAGTGACTGTTTAACGAAGAGACGCAGAATTTTCGAACACCTCTTGTAAGGCCTGCGCCTCTTATTGGCAACTTTAAGGTGATGCATTTGAAGCGGAAATTTATTTTACCTCTTTCCACTTCATGTTCTCATGATATATTGGCCAAAATCTGGCGAAAATTTTCAGAACGCACAAAATTGCGCTTTGTAACAGGAGAACATGCGGTCGAAAGGGATGGCACAAAGTAACGTCTCCGCAGAGCAAATCGAAGAGCGAGGAGTGGCGCAGATGTTTCGAGACATTGACTGTTTAACGAAGAGACGCAGAATTTTCGAACGCCTCTTGAAAGGCCTCCGCCTCTTATTTCCAACTTTAAGGCGATGCCTTTGAAGCTGAAATTTAGTATACCTCTTTGCACTTCATGTTCTCATGATATATTGGCCAATATCTGGCGAAAATTTTCAGAATGCACAAAATTGCGCTTTGTAACAGGAGAACATGCCGTCGAAAGGGATGGCACAAAGTAACGTCTCCGGAGAACAAATCAAAGAGCGAGATGTGGCGCAGATGTTTCGAGACAGTGAGTGTTTAACGAAGAGACGCAGAATTTTCGAACACCTCTTGAAAGGCCTGCGCCTCTTATTGGCAACTTTAAGGTGATGCATTTGAAGCGGAAATTTATTATACCTCTTTCCACTTCATGTTCCCATGATATATTGGCCAAAATCTGGCGAAAATTTTCAGAACGCACAAAATTGCGCTTTGTAACAGGAGAACATGCCGTTGAAAGAGATGGCACAAGTAACGTCTCCGGAGAGCAAATCGACGAGCGAGGAGTGGCGCAGATGTTTCGAGACAGTGACTGTTTAACGAAGAGACGCAGAATTTTCGAACGCCTCTTGAAAGGAATGCGCCTCATGTTAGCAACTTTAAAGCGATGCCTTTGAAGCTGAAACTTAGTGTACCTCTTTCCACTTCATGTTCTCCTGATACATTGCCCAAAATTTGGCGAAAATTTTCAGAATGCACAAAATTGCGCTTTGTAACAGGAGATCATGCCGTTGAAAGAGATGGCACAAAGTAACGTCTCCGGAGAGCAAATCAAAGAGCGAGAAGTTGCGCAGATGTTTCGAGACAGTGACTGTTTAACGAAGAGACGCAGAATTTTCGAACGCCTCTTGAATGGAATGCGCCTCATATTAGCAACTTTAAAGCGATGCATTTGAAGCTGAAATTTAGTATACCTCTTTCCACTTCATGTTCTCATGATATATTGGCCAAAATCTGGCGAAAATTTTCAGAACGCACAAAATTGCGCTTTGTAACAGGAGAACATACCGTTGAAAGGGATGGCACAAAGTAACGTCTCCGGAGAGCAAATCAAAGAACGAGAAGTGGCGCAGATGTTTCGAGACAGTGAGTGTTTAACGAAGAGACGCAGAATTTTCGAACGCCTCTTGAAAGGCCTGCGCCTCTTATTAGCAACTTTACGGCGATGCATTTGAAGCTGAAATTTAGTATACCTCATTCCACTTCATGTTCTCCTGATATATTGGCCAAAACCTGCGAATATTTTCAGAATGCACAAAATTGCGCTTTGTAACAGGAGATCATGCCGTTGAAAGAGATGGCACAAAGTAACGTCTCCGGAGAGCAAATCAAAGAGCGAGAAGTAGCGCAGATGTTTCGAGACAGTGACTGTCTAACGAAGAGACGCAGAATTTTCGAACACCTCTTGAAAGGCCTGCGCCTCTTATTGGCAACTTTAAGGCGATGCATTTGAACCTGAAATTTAGTATACCTCTTTCCACTTCATGTTCTCATGATATATTGGCCAAAATCAGGCGAATATTTTCAGAATGCACAAAATTGCGCTTTGTAACAGGAGATCATGCCTTTGAAAGAGATGGCACAAAATAACGTCTCCGGAGAGCAAATCGAAGAGCGAGAAGTGGCGCAGATGTTTCGAGACAGTGACTGTTTAACGAAGAGACGCAGAATTTTCGAACGCCTCTTGAAAGGAATGCGCCTCATGTTAGCAACTTTAAAGCGATGCCTTTGAAGCTGAAACTTAGTGTACCTCTTTCCACTTCATGTTCTCCTGATACATTGCCCAAAATTTGGCGAAAATTTTCAGAATGCACAAAATTGCGCTTTGTAACAGGAGATCATGCCGTTGAAAGAGATGGCACAAAGTAACGTCTCCGGAGAGCAAATCAAAGAGCGAGAAGTGGCGCAGATGTTTCGAGACAGTGACTGTTTAACGAAGAGACGCAGAATTTTCGAACGCCTCTTGAAAGGAATGCGCCTCATATTAGCAACTTTAAAGCGATGCATTTGAAGCTGAAATTTAGTATACCTCTTTCCACTTCATGTTCTCATGATATATTGGCCAAAATCTGGCGAAAATTTTCAGAACGCACAAAATTGCGCTTTGTAACAGGAGAACATGCCGTCGAAAGGGATGGCACAAAGTAACGTCTCCGGAGAGCAAATCAAAGAGCGAGAAGTGGCGCAGATGTTTCGAGACAGTGACTGTTTAACGAAGAGACGCAGAATTTTCGAACGCCTCTTGAAAGGCCTCTGCCTCTTATTGGCAACTTTAAGGCGATGCCTTTGAAGCTGAAATTTAGTATACCTCTTTCCACTTCATGTTCTCATGATATATTGTCCAAAATCTGGCGAATATTTTCAGAATGCACAAAATTGCGCTTTGTAACAGGAGATCATGCCGTTGAAAGAGATGGCACAAGTAACGTCTCCGGAGAGCAAATCGAAGAGCGAGAAGTGGCGCAGATGTTTCGAGACAGTGACTGTTTAACGAAGAGACGCAGAATTTTCGAACGCCTCTTGAAAGGAATGCGCCTCATATTAGCAACTTTAAAGCGATGCATTTGAAGCTGAAATTTAGTATACCTCTTTCCACTTCATGTTCTCATGATATATTGGCCAAAATCAGGCGAATATTTTCAGAATGCACAAAATTGCGCTTTGTAACAGGAGATCATGCCGTTGAAAGAGATGGCACAAGTAACGTCTCCGGAGAGCAAATCGACGAGCGAGGAGTGGCGCAGATGTTTCGAGACAGTGACTGTTTAACGAAGAGACGCAGAATTTTCGAACACCTCTTGAAAGGCCTGCGCCTCTTATTGGCAACTTTAAGGTGATGCATTTGAAGCGGAAATTTATTATACCTCTTTCCACTTCATGTTCTCATGATATATTGGCCAAAATCTGGCGAAAATTTTCAGAACGCACAAAATTGCGCTTTGTAACAGGAGAACATGCCGTCGAAAGGGATGGCACAAAGTAACGTCTCCGGAGAGCAAATCAAAGAGCGAGAAGTGGCGCAGATGTTTCGAGACAGTGACTGTTAAACGAAGAGACGCAGAATTTTCGAACGCCTCTTGAAAGGCCTCCGCCTCTTATTGGCAACTTTAAGGCGATGCATTTGAACCTGAAATTTAGTATACCTATTTCCACTTCATGTTCTCATGATATATTGGCCAAAATCTGGCGAAAATTTTCAGAATGCACAACATTGGGCTTTGTAAGAGGAGAACATGCCGTCGAAAGAGATGGCACAAGTAACGTCTCCGGAGAGCAAATGGAAGAGCGAGAAGTGGCGCAGATGTTTCGAGACAGTGACTGTTTAACGAAGAGACGCAGAATTTTCGAACGCCTCTTGAAAGGAATGCGCCTCATATTAGCAACTTTAAAGCGATGCATTTGAAGCTGAAATTTAGTATACCTCTTTCCACTTCATGTTCTCATGATATATTGGCCAAAATCTGGCGAAAATTTTCAGAACGCACAAAATTGCGCTTTGTAACAGGAGAACATGCCGTCGAAAGGGATGGCACAAAGTAACGTCTCCGGAGAGCAAATCAAAGAGCGAGAAGTGGCGCAGATGTTTTGAGACAGTGACTGTTTAACGAAGAGACGCAGAATTTTCGAACACCTCTTGAAAGGCCTGCGCCTCTTATTGGCAACTTTAAGGTGATGCATTTGAAGCTGAAATTTAGTATACCTCATTCCACTTCATGTTCTCCTGATATATTGGCCAAAACCTGCGAATATTTTCAGAATGCACAAAATTGCGCTTTGTAACAGGAGATCATGCCGTTGAAAGAGATGGCACAAAGTAACGTCTCCGGAGAGCAAATCAAAGAGCGAGAAGTAGCGCAGATGTTTCGAGACAGTGACTGTCTAACGAAGAGACGCAGAATTTTCGAACACCTCTTGAAAGGCCTGCGCCTCTTATTGGCAACTTTAAGGCGATGCATTTGAACCTGAAATTTAGTATACCTCTTTCCACTTCATGTTCTCATGATATATTGGCCAAAATCAGGCGAATATTTTCAGAATGCACAAAATTGCGCTTTGTAACAGGAGATCATGCCGTTGAAAGAGATGGCACAAGTAACGTCTCCGGAGAGCAAACCGACGAGCGAGGAGTGGCGCAGATGTTTCGAGACAGTGACTGTTTAACGAAGAGACGCAGAATTTTCGAACACCTCTTGAAAGGCCTGCGCCTCTTATTGGCAACTTTAAGGTGATGCATTTGAAGCGGAAATTTATTATACCTCTTTCCACTTCATGTTCTCATGATATATTGGCCAAAATCTGGCGAAAAATTTCAGAACGCACAAAATTGCGCTTTGTAACAGGCGAACATGCCGTCGAAAGGGATGGCACAAAGTAACGTCTTCGGAGAGCAAATCAAAGAGCGAGAAGTGGCGCAGATGTTTCGAGACAGTGACTGTTTAACGAAGAGACGCAGAATTTTCGAACGCCTCTTGAAAGGAATGCGCCTCATATTAGCAACTTTAAAGCGATGCATTTGAAGCTGAAATTTAGTATACCTCTTTCCACTTCATGTTCTCATGATATATTGGCCAAAATCAGGCGAATATTTTCAGAATGCACAAAATTGCGCTTTGTAACAGGAGATCATGCCGTTGAAAGAGATGGCACAAGTAACGTCTCCGGAGAGCAAATCGACGAGCGAGGAGTGGCGCAGATGTTTCGAGACAGTGACTGTTTAACGAAGAGACGCAGAATTTTCGAACGCCTCTTGAAAGGAATGCGCCTCATATTAGCAACTTTAAAGCGATGCATTTGAAGCTGAAATTTAGTATACCTCTTTCCACTTCATGTTCTCATGATATATTGGCCAAAATCTGGCGAAAATTTTCAGAACGCACAAAATTGCGCTTTGTAACAGGAGAACATGCCGTCGAAAGGGATGGCACAAAGTAACGTCTCCGGAGAGCAAATCAAAGAGCGAGAAGTGGCGCAGATGTTTTGAGACAGTGACTGTTTAACGAAGAGACGCAGAAAATTTCGAACACCTCTTGAAAGGCCTGCGCCTCTTATTGGCAACTTTAAGGTGATGCATTTGAAGCTGAAATTTAGTATACCTCATTCCACTTCATGTTCTCCTGATATATTGGCCAAAACCTGCGAATATTTTCAGAATGCACAAAATTGCGCTTTGTAACAGGAGATCATGCCGTTGAAAGAGATGGCACAAAGTAACGTCTCCGGAGGGCAAATCAAAGAGCGAGAAGCAGCGCAGATGTTTCGAGACAGTGACTGTCTAACGAAGAGACGCAGAATTTTCGAACACCTCTTGAAAGGCCTGCGCCTCTTATTGGCAACTTTAAGGTGATGCATTTGAAGCGGAAATTTATTATACCTCTTTCCACTTCATGTTCTCATGATATATTGGCCAAAATCTGGCGAAAATTTTCAGAACGCACAAAATTGCGCTTTGTAACAGGAGAACATGCCGTCGAAAGGGATGGCACAAAGTAACGTCTCCGGAGAGCAAATCAAAGAGCGAGAAGTGGCGCAGATGTTTCGAGACAGTGACTGTTAAACGAAGAGACGCAGAATTTTCGAACGCCTCTTGAAAGGCCTCCGCCTCTTATTGGCAACTTTAAGGCGATGCATTTGAACCTGAAATTTAGTATACCTATTTCCACTTCATGTTCTCATGATATATTGGCCAAAATCTGGCGAAAATTTTCAGAATGCACAACATTGGGCTTTGTAAGAGGAGAACATGCCGTCGAAAGAGATGGCACAAGTAACGTCTCCGGAGAGCAAATGGAAGAGCGAGAAGTGGCGCAGATGTTTCGAGACAGTGACTGTTTAACGAAGAGACGCAGAATTTTCGAACGCCTCTTGAAAGGAATGCGCCTCATATTAGCAACTTTAAAGCGATGCATTTGAAGCTGAAATTTAGTATACCTCTTTCCACTTCATGTTCTCATGATATATTGGCCAAAATCTGGCGAAAATTTTCAGAACGCAC
The DNA here is from genome assembly GCF_050908995.1 of Andrena cerasifolii. Classification (NCBI taxonomy): domain Eukaryota; kingdom Metazoa; phylum Arthropoda; class Insecta; order Hymenoptera; family Andrenidae; genus Andrena; species Andrena cerasifolii. Next base: position 26,493 of record NW_027486049.1, read on the forward strand.
AAAATTGCGCTTTGTAACAGGAGAACATGCCGTCGAAAGGGATGGCACAAAGTAACGTCTCCGGAGAGCAAATCAAAGAGCGAGAAGTGGCGCAGATGTTTTGAGACAGTGACTGTTTAACGAAGAGACGCAGAATTTTCGAACACCTCTTGAAAGGCCTGCGCCTCTTATTGGCAACTTTAAGGTGATGCATTTGAAGCTGAAATTTAGTATACCTCATTCCACTTCATGTTCTCCTGATATATTGGCCAAAACCTGCGAATATTTTCAGAATGCACAAAATTGCGCTTTGTAACAGGAGATCATGCCGTTGAAAGAGATGGCACAAAGTAACGTCTCCGGAGAGCAAATCAAAGAGCGAGAAGTAGCGCAGATGTTTCGAGACAGTGACTGTCTAACGAAGAGACGCAGAATTTTCGAAGACCTCTTGAAAGGCCTGCGCCTCTTATTGGCAACTTTAAGGCGATGCATTTGAACCTGAAATTTAGTATACCTCTTTCCACTTCATGTTCTCATGATATATTGGCCAAAATCAGGCGAATATTTTCAGAATGCACAAAATTGCGCTTTGTAACAGGAGATCATGCCGTTGAAAGAGATGGCACAAGTAACGTCTCCGGAGAGCAAA
>NW_027486050.1:0-27065 GCF_050908995.1 Andrena cerasifolii
GTTCTAATATCGGATTCAATATCGGTTTTTCAATATCGGTTTTTCAATATCGGTTTTGCAATATCAGTTTTTCGATATAATTTTTTCAATATTGGTTTTTCAATATCGGTTCTAATATCGGTTTCAATATCGGTTTTGCAATATCAGTTTTTCGATATAAGTTTTTCAATATCGGTTTTTCAATATCGGTTCTAATATCGGTTTCAATATCGGTTTTTGAATATCGGTTCTAATATCGGTTTCAATATCGGTTTTTCAATATCGGTTTTTCAATATCAGTTTTTCAATATTTGTTCTCCAATATCGGTTTTTGAATATCGGTTCTAATATCGGATTCAATATCGGTTTTTCAATATCAGTTTTTCAATATTTGTTCTCCAATATCGGTTTTTGAATATCGGTTCTAATATCGGTTTCAATATCGGTTTTTCAATATCGGTTTTTCAATATCGGTTTTTCAATATTTGTTTTTCAATATCGGTTTCAATATCGGTTTTTCAATATCGGTTTTTCAATATCAGTTTTTCAATATTTGTTTTTCAATATCGGTTCTAATATCGGATTTAATATCGGTTTTGCAATATCAGTTTTTCGATATAGGTTTTTCAATATCGGTTTTTCAATATTTGTTCTCCAATATCGGTTTTTGAATATCGGTTCTAATATCGGATTCAATATCGGATTCAATATCGGTTTTTCAATATCAGTTTTTCGATATCAGTTTTTCAATATTTGTTCTCCAATATCGGTTTTTGAATATCGGTTCTAATATCGGTTTCAATATCGGTTTTTGAATATCGGTTTTTGAATATCAGTTTTTCAATATTTGGTTTTCAATATCGGTTTTTGAATATCGGTTCTAATATCGGTTTCAATATCGGTTTTTCAATATCGGTTTTTCAATATCAGTTTTTCAATATTTGTTCTCCAATATCGGTTTTTGAATATCGGTTCTAATATCGGATTCAATATCGGTTCTAATATCGGATTCAATATCAGTTTTTCAATATTTGTTTTTCAATATCGGTTCTAATATCGGATTTAATATCGGTTTTGCAATATCAGTTTCTCGATATAGGTTTTTCAATATCGGTTCTTCAATATCGGTTTCAATATCGGTTTTTCAATATCGGTTCTTCAATATCAGTTTTTCAATATTTGGTTTTCAATATCGGTTATTGAATATCGGTTCTAATATCGGTTTCAATATCGGTTTTTGAATATAAGTTTTTCAATATTTGTTTTTCAATATCGTTTTTTCAATATCAGTTTTTCAATATTTGTTTTTCAATATCGGTTTTTCAATATCGGTTCTAATATCGGATTCAATATCGGTTTTGCAATATAAGTTTTTCGATATAGGTTTTTCAATATCGGTTTTTCAATATCGGTTTTTCAATATCAGTTTTTCAATATTTGTTCTCCAATATCGGTTTTTGAATATCGGTTCTAATATCGGATTCAATATCGGTTATTCAATATCGGTTTTTCAATATCAGTTTTTCAATATCGGTTTTTCAATATCGGTTCTAATATCGGATTCAATATCGGTTTTGCAATATAAGTTTTTCGATATAGGTTTTTCAATATCGGTTCTAATATCGGTTTCAATATCGGTTTTTGAATATCGGTTTTTGAATATCAGTTTTTCAATATTTGGTTTTCAATATCGGTTTTTGAATATCGGTTCTAATATCGGTTTCAATATCGGTTTTTCAATATCGGTTTTTCAATATCAGTTTTTCAATATTTGTTCTCCAATATCGGTTTTTGAATATCGGTTCTAATATCGGATTCAATATCGGTTTTTCAATATCGGTTTTTGAATATCGGTTTTTCAATATCAGTTTTTCAATATTTGTTCGCCAATATCGGTTTTTGAATATCGGTTCTAATATCGGTTTCAATATCGGATTCAATATCGGTTTTTCAATATCAGTTTTTCGATATCAGTTTTTCAATATTTGGATTTCAATATCGGTTTTTGAATATCGGTTCTAATATCGGTTTCAATATCGGTTTTTCAATATCGGTTTTTCAATATCAGTTTTTCAATATTTGTTCTAATATCGGATTCAATATCGGTTTTTCAATATAAGTTTTTCGATATCAGTTTTTCAATATTTGTTTTTCAATATCGGTTTTTCAATATCGGTTCTAATATCGGTTTCAATATCGGTTTTTCAATATCGGTTTTTCAATATCAGTTTTTCAATATTTGGTTTTCAATATCGGTTATTGAATATCGGTTCTAATATCGGTTTCAATATCGGTTTTTGAATATCGGTTTTTCAATATTAGTTTTTCAATATCGGTTTCTGAATATCGGTTCTAATATCGGTTTCAATATCGGTTTTTCAATATCGGTTTTTCAATATCAGTTTTTCAATATTTGTTCTCCAATATCGGTTTTTGAATATCGGTTCTAATATCGGATTTAATATCGGTTTTGCAATATCAGTTTTTCGATATCAGTTTTTCAATATTTGTTTTTCAATATCGGTTTTGCAATATAAGTTTTTCGATATAGGTGTTTCAATATCGGTTTTTGAATATCGGTTTTTCAATATCAGTTTTTCAATATTTGTTCTCCAATATCGGTTTTTGAATATCGGTTCTAATATCGGATTCAATATCGGTTTTTCAATATCGGTTTTTCAATATTTGTTTTTCAATATCGGTTTTTCAATATCGGTTGCAATATCGGTTTTCCAATATTTGTTCTCCAATATCGGTTTTTGAATATCGGTTCTAATATCGGTTCTAATATCGGTTCTAATATCGGATTCAATATCGGTTTTTCAATATCAGTTTTTCGATATCAGTTTTTCAATATTTGTTTTTCAATATCGGTTCTAATATCGGATTTAATATCGGTTTTGCAATATCAGTTTTTCGATATAGGTTTTTCAATATCGGTTTTTCAATATCGGTTTTTCAATATCAGTTTTTCAATATCAGTTTTTCAATATTTGTTCTCCAATATCGGTTTTTGAATATCGGTTCTAATATCGGATTCAATATCGGTTTTGCAATATAAGTTTTTCGATATAGGGTTTTCAATATCGGTTTTTCAATATCGGTTTTTCAATATCGGTTTTTCAATATCGGTTTTTCAATATCGGTTTTTCAATATTTGTTTTTCAATATCGGTTTTTCAATATCGGTTTCAATATCGGTTTTTCAATATCGGTTTTCCAATATTTGTTCTCCAATATCGGTTTTTGAATATCGGTTCTAATATCGGATTCAATATCGGATTCAATATCGGTTTTTCAATATCAGTTTTTCGATATCAGTTTTTCAATATTTGTTTTTCAATATCGGTTTTTGAATATCGGTTCTAATATCGGATTCAATATCGGTTTTGCAATATCAGTTTTTCGATATAGGTTTTTCAATATCGGTTTTTCAATATCGGTTTTTCAATATCAGTTTTTCAATATCAGTTTTTCAATATTTGTTCTCCAATATCGGTTTTTGAATATCGGTTCTAATATCGGATTCAATATCGGTTTTTCAATATCGGTTTTTCAATATCGGTTTTTCAATATCGGTTTCAATATCGGTTTTTCACTATCGGTTTTTCAATATCAGTTTTTCAATATTTGTTCTCCAATATCGGTTTTTGAATATCGGTTCTAATATCGGATTCAATATCGGTTTTGCAATATCAGTTTTTCGATATAGGTTTTTCAATATCGGTTTTTCAATATCGGTTTTTCAATATCAGTTTTTCAATATCAGTTTTTCAATATTTGTTCTCCAATATCGGTTTTTGAATATCGGTTCTAATATCGGATTCAATATCGGTTTTTCAATATCAGTTTTTCGATATCAGTTTTTCAATATTTGTTTTTCAATATCGGTTTTGCAATATAAGATTTTCGATATAGGTGTTTCAATATCGGTTTTTGAATATCGGTTTTTCAATATCAGTTTTTCAATATTTGTTCTCCAATATCGGTTTTTGAATATCGGTTCTAATATCGGATTCAATATCGGTTTTTCAATATCGGTTTTTCAATATTTGTTTTTCAATATCGGTTTTTCAATATCGGTTGCAATATCGGTTTTCCAATATTTGTTCTCCAATATCGGTTTTTGAATATCGGTTCTAATATCGGTTCTAATATCGGATTCAATATCGGTTTTTCAATATCAGTTTTTCAATATTTGGTTTTCAATATCGGTATTTGAATATCGGTTCTAATATGGGTTTTTCAATATCGGTTTTTCAATATTTGTTTTTCAATATCGGTTTTTCAATATCGGTTTCAATATCGGTTTCAATATCGGTTTTTCAATATCGGTTTTCCAATATTTGTTCTCCAATATCGGTTTTTGAATATCGGTTCTAATATCGGATTCAATATCGGATTCAATATCGGTTTTTCAATATCAGTTTTTCGATATCAGTTTTTCAATATTTGGATTTCAATATCGGTTCTAATATCGGATTCAATATCGGTTTTTCAATATCGGTTTTTCAATATCGGTTTTTCAATATCGGTTTTTCAATATCGGTTTTTCAATATCAGTTTTTCAATATTTGTTCTCCAATATCAGTTTTTGAATATCGGTTCTAATATCGGATTCAATATCGGTTTTTCAATATCAGTTTTTCAATATTTGTTCTCCAATATCGGTTTTTGAATATCGGTTCTAATATCGGTTTCAATATCGGTTTTTGAATATCGGTTTTTGAATATCAGTTTTTCAATATTTGGTTTTCAATATCGGTTTTTGAATATCGGTTCTAATATCGGTTTCAATATCGGTTTTTCAATATCGGTTTTTCAATATCAGTTTTTCAATATTTGTTCTCCAATATCGGTTTTTGAATATCGGTTCTAATATCGGATTCAATATCGGTTTTTCAATATCAGTTTTTCGATATCAGTTTTTCAATATTTGTTTTTCAATATCGGTTCTAATATCGGATTTAATATCGGTTTTGCAATATCAGTTTTTCGATATAGGTTTTTCAATATCAGTTTTTCATTATTTGTTTTTCTATATCGGTTTTTCAATATCGGTTCTAATATCGGATTCAATATCGGTTTTGCAATATAAGTTTTTCGATATAGGTTTTTCAATATCGGTTTTTCAATATCGGTTTTTCAATATCAGTTTTTCTATATTTGTTCTCCAATATCGGTTTTTGAATATCGGTTCTAATATCGGATTCAATATCGGTTTTTCAATATCGGTTTTTCAATATCGGTTTTTCAATATCGGTTTTTCAATATCGGTTTTTCAATATCGGTTTTTCAATATCGGTTTTTCAATATCGGTTTTTCAATATCAGTTTTTCAATATTTGTTCTCCAATATCAGTTTTTGAATATCGGTTCTAATATCGGATTCAATATCGGTTTTTCAATATCAGTTTTTCAATATTTGTTCTCCAATATCGGTTTTTGAATATCGGTTCTAATATCGGTTTCAATATCGGTTTTTGAATATCGGTTTTTGAATATCAGTTTTTCAATATTTGGTTTTCAATATCGGTTTTTGAATATCGGTTCTAATATCGGTTTCAATATCGGTTTTTCAATATCGGTTTTTCAATATCAGTTTTTCAATATTTGTTCTCCAATATCGGTTTTTGAATATCGGTTCTAATATCGGATTCAATATCGGTTTTTCAATATCAGTTTTTCGATATCAGTTTTTCAATATTTGTTTTTCAATATCGGTTCTAATATCGGATTTAATATCGGTTTTGCAATATCAGTTTTTCGATATAGGTTTTTCAATATCAGTTTTTCATTATTTGTTTTTCTATATCGGTTTTTCAATATCGGTTCTAATATCGGATTCAATATCGGTTTTGCAATATAAGTTTTTCGATATAGGTTTTTCAATATCGGTTTTTCAATATCGGTTTTTCAATATCAGTTTTTCTATATTTGTTCTCCAATATCGGTTTTTGAATATCGGTTCTAATATCGGATTCAATATCGGTTTTTCAATATCGGTTTTTCAATATCGGTTTTTCAATATCGGTTTTTCAATATCGGTTTTTCAATATTTGTTTTTCAATATCGGTTTTTCAATATCGGTTTCAATATCGGTTTTTCAATATCGGTTTTCCAATATTTGTTCTCCAATATCGGTTTTCGAATATCGGTTCTAATATCGGTTCTAATATCGGATTTAATATCGGTTTTGCAATATCAGTTTTTCGATATAGGTTTTTCAATATCGGTTTTTCAATATCGGTTTTTCAATATCAGTTTTTCAATATTTGTTTTTCAATATCGGTTTTTCAATATCGGTTTCAATATCGGTTTCAATATCGGTTTTTCAATATCGGTTTTCCAATATTTGTTCTCCAATATCGGTTTTTGAATATCGGTTCTAATATCGGATTCAATATCGGATTCAATATCGGTTTTTCAATATCAGTTTTTCGATATCAGTTTTTCAATATTTGGATTTCAATATCGGTTTTTGAATATCGGTTCTAATATCGGTTTCAATATCGGTTTTTCAATATCGGTTTTTCAATATCAGTTTTTCAATATTTGTTCTCCAATATCGGTTTTTGAATATCGGTTCTAATATCGGATTCAATATCGGTTTTTCAATATCTGTTTTTCGATATCAGTTTTTCAATATTTGTTTTTCAATATCGGTTCTAATATCGGATTTAATATCGGTTTTGCAATATCAGTTTCTCGATATAGGTTTCTCAATATCGGTTTTTCAATATCGGTTTTTCAATATCAGTTTTTCATTATTTGTTTTTCAATATCGGTTTTTCAATATCGGTTCTAATATCGGATTCAATATCGGTTTTTCAGTATCAGATTTTCGATATCAGTTTTTCAATATTTGTTTTTCAATATCGGTTTTTCAATATCGGTTCTAATATCGGATTCAATATCGGTTTTGCAATATAAGTTTTTCGATATAGGTTTTTCAATATCGGTTTTCCAATATCGGTTTTTCAATATCAGATTTTCAATATTTGTTCTAATATCGGATTCAATATCGGTTTTTCAATATAAGTTTTTCGATATCAGTTTTTCAATATTTGTTTTTCAATATCGGTTCTAATATCGGTTTCAATATCGGTTTTTCAATATCGGTTTTTCAATATCAGTTTTTCAATATTTGGTTTTCAATATCGGTTATTGAATATCGGTTCTAATATCGGTTTCAATATCGGTTTTTGAATATAAGTTTTTCAATATTTGTTTTTCAATATCGTTTTTTCAATATCAGTTTTTCAATATTTGTTTTTCAATATCGGTTTTTCAATATCGGTTCTAATATCGGATTCAATATCGGTTTTGCAATATAAGTTTTTCGATATAGGTTTTTCAATATCGGTTTTTCAATATCGGTTTTTCAATATCAGTTTTTCAATATTTGTTCTCCAATATCGGTTTTTGAATATCGGTTCTAATATCGGATTCAATATCGGTTATTCAATATCGGTTTTTCAATATCAGTTTTTCAATATCGGTTTTTCAATATCGGTTCTAATATCGGATTCAATATCGGTTTTGCAATATAAGTTTTTCGATATAGGTTTTTCAATATCGGTTCTAATATCGGTTTCAATATCGGTTTTTGAATATCGGTTTTTGAATATCAGTTTTTCAATATTTGGTTTTCAATATCGGTTTTTGAATATCGGTTCTAATATCGGATTCAATATCGGTTTTTCAATATCGGTTTTTCAATATCGGTTTTTCAATATCGGTTTTTCAATATCGGTTTTTCAATATTTGTTTTTCAATATCGGTTTTTCAATATCGGTTTCAATATCGGTTTTTCAATATCGGTTTTCCAATATTTGTTCTCCAATATCGGTTTTCGAATATCGGTTCTAATATCGGTTCTAATATCGGATTTAATATCGGTTTTGCAATATCAGTTTTTCGATATAGGTTTTTCAATATCGGTTTTTCAATATCGGTTTTTCAATATCAGTTTTTCAATATTTGTTTTTCAATATCGGTTTTTCAATATCGGTTTCAATATCGGTTTCAATATCGGTTTTTCAATATCGGTTTTCCAATATTTGTTCTCCAATATCGGTTTTTGAATATCGGTTCTAATATCGGATTCAATATCGGATTCAATATCGGTTTTTCAATATCAGTTTTTCGATATCAGTTTTTCAATATTTGGATTTCAATATCGGTTTTTGAATATCGGTTCTAATATCGGTTTCAATATCGGTTTTTCAATATCGGTTTTTCAATATCAGTTTTTCAATATTTGTTCTCCAATATCGGTTTTTGAATATCGGTTCTAATATCGGATTCAATATCGGTTTTTCAATATCTGTTTTTCGATATCAGTTTTTCAATATTTGTTTTTCAATATCGGTTCTAATATCGGATTTAATATCGGTTTTGCAATATCAGTTTCTCGATATAGGTTTCTCAATATCGGTTTTTCAATATCGGTTTTTCAATATCAGTTTTTCATTATTTGTTTTTCAATATCGGTTTTTCAATATCGGTTCTAATATCGGATTCAATATCGGTTTTTCAGTATCAGATTTTCGATATCAGTTTTTCAATATTTGTTTTTCAATATCGGTTTTTCAATATCGGTTCTAATATCGGATTCAATATCGGTTTTGCAATATAAGTTTTTCGATATAGGTTTTTCAATATCGGTTTTCCAATATCGGTTTTTCAATATCAGATTTTCAATATTTGTTCTAATATCGGATTCAATATCGGTTTTTCAATATAAGTTTTTCGATATCAGTTTTTCAATATTTGTTTTTCAATATCGGTTCTAATATCGGTTTCAATATCGGTTTTTCAATATCGGTTTTTCAATATCAGTTTTTCAATATTTGGTTTTCAATATCGGTTATTGAATATCGGTTCTAATATCGGTTTCAATATCGGTTTTTGAATATAAGTTTTTCAATATTTGTTTTTCAATATCGTTTTTTCAATATCAGTTTTTCAATATTTGTTTTTCAATATCGGTTTTTCAATATCGGTTCTAATATCGGATTCAATATCGGTTTTGCAATATAAGTTTTTCGATATAGGTTTTTCAATATCGGTTTTTCAATATCGGTTTTTCAATATCAGTTTTTCAATATTTGTTCTCCAATATCGGTTTTTGAATATCGGTTCTAATATCGGATTCAATATCGGTTATTCAATATCGGTTTTTCAATATCAGTTTTTCAATATCGGTTTTTCAATATCGGTTCTAATATCGGATTCAATATCGGTTTTGCAATATAAGTTTTTCGATATAGGTTTTTCAATATCGGTTCTAATATCGGTTTCAATATCGGTTTTTGAATATCGGTTTTTGAATATCAGTTTTTCAATATTTGGTTTTCAATATCGGTTTTTGAATATCGGTTCTAATATCGGTTTCAATATCGGTTTTTCAATATCGGTTTTTCAATATCAGTTTTTCAATATTTGTTCTCCAATATCGGTTTTTGAATATCGGTTCTAATATCGGATTCAATATCGGTTTTTCAATATCGGTTTTTGAATATCGGTTTTTCAATATCAGTTTTTCAATATTTGTTCGCCAATATCGGTTTTTGAATATCGGTTCTAATATCGGTTTCAATATCGGATTCAATATCGGTTTTTCAATATCAGTTTTTCGATATCAGTTTTTCAATATTTGGATTTCAATATCGGTTTTTGAATATCGGTTCTAATATCGGTTTCAATATCGGTTTTTCAATATCGGTTTTTCAATATCAGTTTTTCAATATTTGTTCTAATATCGGATTCAATATCGGTTTTTCAATATAAGTTTTTCGATATCAGTTTTTCAATATTTGTTTTTCAATATCGGTTTTTCAATATCGGTTCTAATATCGGTTTCAATATCGGTTTTTCAATATCGGTTTTTCAATATCAGTTTTTCAATATTTGGTTTTCAATATCGGTTATTGAATATCGGTTCTAATATCGGTTTCAATATCGGTTTTTGAATATCGGTTTTTCAATATTAATTTTTCAATATCGGTTTCTGAATATCGGTTCTAATATCGGTTTCAATATCGGTTTTTCAATATCGGTTTTTCAATATCAGTTTTTCAATATTTGTTCTCCAATATCGGTTTTTGAATATCGGTTCTAATATCGGATTTAATATCGGTTTTGCAATATCAGTTTTTCGATATCAGTTTTTCAATATTTGTTTTTCAATATCGGTTTTGCAATATAAGTTTTTCGATATAGGTGTTTCAATATCGGTTTTTGAATATCGGTTTTTCAATATCAGTTTTTCAATATTTGTTCTCCAATATCGGTTTTTGAATATCGGTTCTAATATCGGATTTAATATCGGTTTTGCAATATCAGTTTTTCGATATAGGTTTTTCAATATCGGTTTTTCAATATCGGTTTTTCAATATCAGTTTTTCAATATCAGTTTTTCAATATTTGTTCTCCAATATCGGTTTTTGAATATCGGTTCTAATATCGGATTCAATATCGGTTTTTCAATATCAGTTTTTCATTATTTGTTTTTCTATATCGGTTTTTCAATATCGGTTCTAATATCGGATTCAATATCGGTTTTGCAATATAAGTTTTTCGATATAGGTTTTTCAATATCGGTTTTTCAATATCGGTTTTTCAATATCAGTTTTTCTATATTTGTTCTCCAATATCGGTTTTTGAATATCGGTTCTAATATCGGATTCAATATCGGTTTTTCAATATCGGTTTTTCAATATCGGTTTTTCAATATCGGTTTTTCAATATCGGTTTTTCAATATTTGTTTTTCAATATCGGTTTTTCAATATCGGTTTCAATATCGGTTTTTCAATATCGGTTTTCCAATATTTGTTCTCCAATATCGGTTTTTGAATATCGGTTCTAATATCGGTTCTAATATCGGATTTAATATCGGTTTTGCAATATCAGTTTTTCGATATAGGTTTTTCAATATCGGTTTTTCAATATCGGTTTTTCAATATCAGTTTTTCAATATTTGTTTTTCAATATCGGTTTTTCAATATCGGTTTCAATATCGGTTTCAATATCGGTTTTTCAATATCGGTTTTCCAATATTTGTTCTCCAATATCGGTTTTTGAATATCGGTTCTAATATCGGATTCAATATCGGATTCAATATCGGTTTTTCAATATCAGTTTTTCGATATCAGTTTTTCAATATTTGGATTTCAATATCGGTTTTTGTATATCGGTTCTAATATCGGTTTCAATATCGGTTTTTCAATATCGGTTTTTCAATATCGGTTTTTCAATATCAGTTTTTCAATATTTGTTTTTCAATATCGGTTTTTAAATATCGGTTCTAATATCGGTTTCAATATCGGTTTTTCAATATCAGTTTTTCAATATTTGTTTTTCAATATCGGTTTTTGAATATCGGTTCTAATATCGGATTCAATATCGGTTTTTCAATATCGGTTTTTCAATATCGGTTTTTCAATATCGGTTTTTCAATATCAGTTTTTCAATATTTGTTCTCCAATATCGGTTTTTGAATATCGGTTCTAATATCGGATTCAATATCGGTTTTTCAATATCAGTTTTTCAATATTTGTTCTCCAATATCGGTTTTTGAATATCGGTTCTAATATCGGTTTCAATATCGGTTTTTCAATATCGGTTTTTCAATATCGGTTTTTCAATATTTGTTTTTCAATATCGGTTTCAATATCGGTTTTTCAATATCGGTTTTTCAATATCAGTTTTTCAATATTTGTTTTTCAATATCGGTTCTAATATCGGATTTAATATCGGTTTTGCAATATCAGTTTTTCGATATAGGTTTTTCAATATCGGTTTTTCAATATTTGTTCTCCAATATCGGTTTTTGAATATCGGTTCTAATATCGGTTTCAATATCGGTTTTTCAATATCGGTTTTTCAATATCGGTTTTTCAATATTTGTTTTTCAATATCGGTTTCAATATCGGTTTTTCAATATCGGTTTTTCAATATCAGTTTTTCAATATTTGTTCTCCAATATCGGTTTTTGAATATCGGTTCTAATATCGGATTCAATATCGGTTTTTCAATATCAGTTTTTCAATATTTGTTCTCCAATATCGGTTTTTGAATATCGGTTCTAATATCGGTTTCAATATCGGTTTTTCAATATCGGTTTTTCAATATCGGTTTTTCAATATTTGTTTTTCAATATCGGTTTCAATATCGGTTTTTCAATATCGGTTTTTCAATATCAGTTTTTCAATATTTGTTTTTCAATATCGGTTCTAATATCGGATTTAATATCGGTTTTGCAATATCAGTTTTTCGATATAGGTTTTTCAATATCGGTTTTTCAATATTTGTTCTCCAATATCGGTTTTTGAATATCGGTTCTAATATCGGATTCAATATCGGATTCAATATCGGTTTTTCAATATCAGTTTTTCGATATCAGTTTTTCAATATTTGTTCTCCAATATCGGTTTTTGAATATCGGTTCTAATATCGGTTTCAATATCGGTTTTTGAATATCGGTTTTTGAATATCAGTTTTTCAATATTTGGTTTTCAATATCGGTTTTTGAATATCGGTTCTAATATCGGTTTCAATATCGGTTTTTCAATATCGGTTTTTCAATATCAGTTTTTCAATATTTGTTCTCCAATATCGGTTTTTGAATATCGGTTCTAATATCGGATTCAATATCGGTTCTAATATCGGATTCAATATCAGTTTTTCAATATTTGTTTTTCAATATCGGTTCTAATATCGGATTTAATATCGGTTTTGCAATATCAGTTTCTCGATATAGGTTTTTCAATATCGGTTCTTCAATATCGGTTTCAATATCGGTTTTTCAATATCGGTTTTTCAATATCAGTTTTTCAATATTTGGTTTTCAATATCGGTTATTGAATATCGGTTCTAATATCGGTTTCAATATCGGTTTTTGAATATAAGTTTTTCAATATTTGCTTTTCAATATCGTTTTTTCAATATCAGTTTTTCAATATTTGTTTTTCAATATCGGTTTTTCAATATCGGTTCTAATATCGGATTCAATATCGGTTTTGCAATATAAGTTTTTCGATATAGGTTTTTCAATATCGGTTTTTCAATATCGGTTTTTCAATATCAGTTTTTCAATATTTGTTCTCCAATATCGGTTTTTGAATATCGGTTCTAATATCGGATTCAATATCGGTTATTCAATATCGGTTTTTCAATATCAGTTTTTCAATATCGGTTTTTCAATATCGGTTCTAATATCGGATTCAATATCGGTTTTGCAATATAAGTTTTTCGATATAGGTTTTTCAATATCGGTTCTAATATCGGTTTCAATATCGGTTTTTGAATATCGGTTTTTGAATATCAGTTTTTCAATATTTGGTTTTCAATATCGGTTTTTGAATATCGGTTCTAATATCGGTTTCAATATCGGTTTTTCAATATCGGTTTTTCAATATCAGTTTTTCAATATTTGTTCTCCAATATCGGTTTTTGAATATCGGTTCTAATATCGGATTCAATATCGGTTTTTCAATATCGGTTTTTGAATATCGGTTTTTCAATATCAGTTTTTCAATATTTGTTCGCCAATATCGGTTTTTGAATATCGGTTCTAATATCGGTTTCAATATCGGATTCAATATCGGTTTTTCAATATCAGTTTTTCGATATCAGTTTTTCAATATTTGGATTTCAATATCGGTTTTTGAATATCGGTTCTAATATCGGTTTCAATATCGGTTTTTCAATATCGGTTTTTCAATATCAGTTTTTCAATATTTGTTCTAATATCGGATTCAATATCGGTTTTTCAATATAAGTTTTTCGATATCAGTTTTTCAATATTTGTTTTTCAATATCGGTTTTTCAATATCGGTTCTAATATCGGTTTCAATATCGGTTTTTCAATATCGGTTTTTCAATATCAGTTTTTCAATATTTGGTTTTCAATATCGGTTATTGAATATCGGTTCTAATATCGGTTTGAATATCGGTTTTTGAATATCGGTTTTTCAATATTAGTTTTTCAATATCGGTTTCTGAATATCGGTTCTAATATCGGTTTCAATATCGGTTTTTCAATATCGGTTTTTCAATATCAGTTTTTCAATATTTGTTCTCCAATATCGGTTTTTGAATATCGGTTCTAATATCGGATTTAATATCGGTTTTGCAATATCAGTTTTTCGATATCAGTTTTTCAATATTTGTTTTTCAATATCGGTTTTGCAATATAAGTTTTTCGATATAGGTGTTTCAATATCGGTTTTTGAATATCGGTTTTTCAATATCAGTTTTTCAATATTTGTTCTCCAATATCGGTTTTTGAATATCGGTTCTAATATCGGATTCAATATCGGTTTTTCAATATCGGTTTTTCAATATTTGTTTTTCAATATCGGTTTTTCAATATCGGTTGCAATATCGGTTTTCCAATATTTGTTCTCCAATATCGGTTTTTGAATATCGGTTCTAATATCGGTTCTAATATCGGATTCAATATCGGTTTTTCAATATCGGTTTTTCAATATTTGTTTTTCAATATCGGTTTTTCAATATCGGTTTCAATATCGGTTTTTCAATATCGGTTTTTCAATATCAGTTTTTCAATATTTGTTCTAATATCGGATTCAATATCGGTTTTTCAATATAAGTTTTTCGATATCAGTTTTTCAATATTTGTTTTTCAATATCGGTTTTTCAATATCGGTTCTAATATCGGTTTCAATATCGGTTTTTCAATGTCGGTTTTTCAATATCAGTTTTTCAATATTTGGTTTTCAATATCGGTTATTGAATATCGGTTCTAATATCGGTTTCAATATCGGTTTTTGAATATAAGTTTTTCAATATTTGTTTTTCAATATCGTTTTTTCAATATCAGTTTTTCAATATTTGTTTTTCAATATCGGTTTTTCAATATCGGTTCTAATATCGGATTCAATATCGGTTTTGCAATATAAGTTTTTCGATATAGGTTTTTCAATATCGGTTTTTCAATATCGGTTTTTCAATATCAGTTTTTCAATATTTGTTCTCCAATATCGGTTTTTGAATATCGGTTCTAATATCGGATTCAATATCGGTTATTCAATATCGGTTTTACAATATCAGTTTTTCAATATCGGTTTTTCAATATCGGTTCTAATATCGGATTCAATATCGGTTTTGCAATAAAAGTTTTTCGATATAGGTTTTTCAATATCGGTTCTAATATCGGTTTCAATATCGGTTTTTGAATATCGGTTTTTGAATATCAGTTTTTCAATATTTGGTTTTCAATATCGGTTTTTGAATATCGGTTCTAATATCGGTTTCAATATCGGTTTTTCAATATCGGTTTTTCAATATCAGTTTTTCAATATTTGTTCTCCAATATCGGTTTTTGAATATCGGTTCTAATATCGGATTCAATATCGGTTTTTCAATATCGGTTTTTGAATATCGGTTTTTCAATATCAGTTTTTCAATATTTGTTCGCCAATATCGGTTTTTGAATATCGGTTCTAATATCGGTTTCAATATCGGATTCAATATCGGTTTTTCAATATCAGTTTTTCGATATCAGTTTTTCAATATTTGGATTTCAATATCGGTTTTTGAATATCGGTTCTAATATCGGTTTCAATATCGGTTTTTCAATATCGGTTTTTCAATATCAGTTTTTCAATATTTGTTCTAATATCGGATTCAATATCGGTTTTTCAATACAAGTTTTTCGATATCAGCTTTTCAATATTTGTTTTTCAATATCGGTTTTTCAATATCGGTTCTAATATCGGTTTCAATATCGGTTTTTCAATATCGGTTTTTCAATATCAGTTTTTCAATATTTGGTTTTCAATATCGGTTATTGAATATCGGTTCTAATATCGGTTTCAATATCGGTTTTTGAATATCGGTTTTTCAATATTAGTTTTTCAATATCGGTTTCTGAATATCGGTTCTAATATCGGTTTCAATATCGGTTTTTCAATATCGGTTTTTCAATATCAGTTTTTCAATGTTTGTTCTCCAATATCGGTTTTTGAATATCGGTTCTAATATCGGATTCAATATCGGTTTTGCAATATCAGTTTTTCGATATAGGTTTTTCAATATCGGTTTTTCAATATCGGTTTTTCAATATCAGTTTTTCAATATTTGTTTTTCAATATCGGTTTTTCAATATCGGTTCTAATATCGGTTTCAATATCGGTTTTTCAATATCGGTTTTTCAATATCAGTTTTTCAATATTTGGTTTTCAATATCGGTTATTGAATATCGGTTCTAATATCGGTTTCAATATCGGTTTTTGAATATAAGTTTTTCAATATTTGTTTTTCAATATCGTTTTTTCAATATCAGTTTTTCAATATTTGTTTTTCAATATCGGTTTTTGAATATCGGTTCTAATATCGGATTCAATATCGGTTATTCAATATCGGTTTTACAATATCAGTTTTTCAATATCGGTTTTTCAATATCGGTTCTAATATCGGATTCAATATCGGTTTTGCAATATAAGTTTTTCGATATAGGTTTTTCAATATCGGTTCTAATATCGGTTTCAATATCGGTTTTTGAATATCGGTTTTTGAATATCAGTTTTTCAATATTTGGTTTTCAATATCGGTTTTTGAATATCGGTTCTAATATCGGTTTCAATATCGGTTTTTCAATATCGGTTTTTCAATATCAGTTTTTCAATATTTGTTCTCCAATATCGGTTTTTGAATATCGGTTCTAATATCGGATTCAATATCGGTTTTTCAATATCGGTTTTTGAATATCGGTTTTTCAATATCAGTTTTTCAATATTTGTTCGCCAATATCGGTTTTTGAATATCGGTTCTAATATCGGTTTCAATATCGGATTCAATATCGGTTTTTCAATATCAGTTTTTCGATATCAGTTTTTCAATATTTGGATTTCAATATCGGTTTTTGAATATCGGTTCTAATATCGGTTTCAATATCGGTTTTTCAATATCGGTTTTTCAATATCAGTTTTTCAATATTTGTTCTAATATCGGATTCAATATCGGTTTTTCAATATAAGTTTTTCGATATCAGTTTTTCAATATTTGTTTTTCAATATCGGTTTTTCAATATCGGTTCTAATATCGGTTTCAATATCGGTTTTTCAATATCGGTTTTTCAATATCAGTTTTTCAATATTTGGTTTTCAATATCGGTTATTGAATATCGGTTCTAATATCGGTTTCAATATCGGTTTTTGAATATCGGTTTTTCAATATTAGTTTTTCAATATCGGTTTCTGAATATCGGTTCTAATATCGGTTTCAATATCGGTTTTTCAATATCGGTTTTTCAATATCAGTTTTTCAATATTTGTTCTCCAATATCGGTTTTTGAATATCGGTTCTAATATCGGATTCAATATCGGTTTTGCAATATCAGTTTTTCGATATAGGTTTTTCAATATCGGTTTTTCAATATCGGTTTTTCAATATCAGTTTTTCAATATCAGTTTTTCAATATTTGTTCTCCAATATCGGTTTTTGAATATCGGTTCTAATATCGGATTCAATATCGGTTTTTCAATATCAGTTTTTCGATATCAGTTTTTCAATATTTGTTTTTCAATATCGGTTTTGCAATATAAGTTTTTCGATATAGGTGTTTCAATATCGGTTTTTGAATATCGGTTTTTCAATATCAGTTTTTCAATATTTGTTCTCCAATATCGGTTTTTGAATATCGGTTCTAATATCGGTTTCAATATCGGTTTTTCAATATCGGTTTTTCAATATCAGTTTTTCAATATTTGTTTTTCAATATCGGTTTTTGAATATCGGTTCTAATATCGGTTTCAATATCGGTTTTTCAATATCAGTATTCAATATTTGTTTTTCAATATCGGTTTTTGAATATCGGTTCTAATATCGGATTCAATATCGGTTTTTCAATATCGGTTTTTCAATATCGGTTTTTCAATATCGGTTTTTCAATATCAGTTTTTCAATATTTGTTCTCCAATATCGGTTTTTGAATATCGGTTCTAATATCGGATTCAATATCGGTTTTTCAATATCAGTTTTTCAATATTTGTTCTCCAATATCGGTTTTTGAATATCGGTTTTTGAATATCAGTTTTTGAATATTTGGTTTTCAATATCGGTTTTTGAATATCGGTTCTAATATCGGTTTCAATATCGGTTTTTCAATATCGGTTTTTCAATATCAGTTTTTCAATATTTGTTCTCCAATATCGGTTTTTGAATATCGGTTCTAATATCGGATTCAATATCGGTTTTTCAATATCAGTTTTTCGATATCAGTTTTTCAATATTTGTTTTTCAATATCGGTTTTTCAATATCGGTTCTAATATCGGTTTCAATATCGGTTTTTCAATATCGGTTTTTCAATATCGGTTTTTCAATATCAGTTTTTCAATATTTGGTTTTCAATATCGGTTATTGAATATCGGTTCTAATATCGGTTTCAATATCGGTTTTTGAATATCGGTTTTTCAATATTAGTTTTTCAATATCGGTTTCTGAATATCGGTTCTAATATCGGTTTCAATATCGGTTTTTCAATATCGGTTTTTCAATATCAGTTTTTCAATATTTGTTCTCCAATATCGGTTTTTGAATATCGGTTCTAATATCGGATTCAATATCGGTTTTGCAATATCAGTTTTTCGATATAGGTTTTTCAATATCGGTTTTTCAATATCGGTTTTTCAATATCAGTTTTTCAATATCAGTTTTTCAATATTTGTTCTCCAATATCGGTTTTTGAATATCGGTTCTAATATCGGATTCAATATCGGTTTTTCCATATCGGTTTTTCGATATCAGTTTTTCAATATTTGTTTTTCAATATCGGTTTTGCAATATAAGTTTTTCGATATAGGTGTTTCAATATCGGTTTTTGAATATCGGTTTTTCAATATCAGTTTTTCAATATTTGTTCTCCAATATCGGTTTTTGAATATCGGTTCTAATATCGGATTCAATATCGGTTTTTCAATATCGGTTTTTCAATATTTGTTTTTCAATATCGGTTTTTCAATATCGGTTGCAATATCGGTTTTCCAATATTTGTTCTCCAATATCGGTTTTTGAATATCGGTTCTAATATCGGTTCTAATATCGGATTCAACATCGGTTTTTCAATATCAGTTTTTCAATATTTGGTTTTCAATATCGGTTTTTGAATATCGGTTCTAATATCGGTTTTTCAATATCGGTTTTTCAATATTTGTTTTTCAATATCGGTTTTTCAATATCGGTTTCAATATCGGTTTTTCAATATCGGTTTTTCAATATCAGTTTTTCAATATTTGTTTTTCAATATCGGTTTTTGAATATCGGTTCTAATATCGGATTCAATATCGGTTTTTCAATATCAGTTTTTCAATATTTGTTCTCCAATATCGGTTTTTGAATATCGGTTCTAATATCGGTTTCAATATCGGTTTTTGAATATCGGTTTTTGAATATCAGTTTTTGAATATTTGGTTTTGAATATCGGTTTTTGAATATCGGTTTTTGAATATCGGTTCTAATATCGGTTTCAATATCGGTTTTTCAATATCGGTTTTTCAATATCAGTTTTTCAATATTTGTTCTCCAATATCGGTTTTTGAATATCGGTTCTAATATCGGATTCAATATCGGTTTTTCAATATCAGTTTTTCGATATCAGTTTTTCAATATTTGTTTTTCAATATCGGTTCTAATATCGGATTTAATATCGGTTTTGCAATATCAGTTTTTCGATATAGGTTTTTCAATATCGGTTTTTCAATATCGGTTTTTCAATATCAGTTTTTCAATATCAGTTTTTCAATATTTGTTCTCCAATATCGGTTTTTGAATATCGGTTCTAATATCGGATTCAATATCGGATTCAATATCGGTTTTTCAATATCAGTTTTTCGATATCAGTTTTTCAATATTTGGATTTCAATATCGGTTTTTGAATATCGGTTCTAATATCGGTTTCAATATCGGTTTTTCAATATCGGTTTTTCAATATCAGTTTTTCAATATTTGTTCTCCAATATCGGTTTTTGAATATCGGTTCTAATATCGGTTTCAATATCGGTTTTTGAATATCGGTTTTTGAATATCAGTTTTTCAATATTTGGTTTTCAATATCGGTTTTTGAATATCGGTTCTAATATCGGATTCAATATCGGTTTTTCAATATCGGTTTTTCAATATCGCTTTTTCAATATTTGTTTTTCAATATCGGTTTTTCAATATCGGTTTCAATATCGGTTTTTCAATATCGGTTTTTCAATATCGGTTTTTCAATATCAGTTTTTCAATATTTGTTTTTCAATATCGGTTCTAATATCGGATTTAATATCGGTTTTGCAATATCAGTTTTTCGATATAGTGTTTTCAATATCGGTTTTTCAATATTTGTTCTCCAATATCGGTTTTTGAATATCGGTTCTAATATCGGATTCAATATCGGATTCAATATCGGTTTTTCAATATCAGTTTTTCGATATCAGTTTTTCAATATTTGTTCTCCAATATCGGTTTTTGAATATCGGTTCTAATATCGGTTTCAATATCGGTTTTTGAATATCGGTTTTTGAATATCAGTTTTTCAATATTTGGTTTTCAATATCGGTTTTTGAATATCGGTTCTAATATCGGTTTCAAAATCGGTTTGTCAATATCGGTTTTTCAATATCAGTTTTTCAATATTTGTTCTCCAATATCGGTTTTTGAATATCGGTTCTAATATCGGATTCAATATCGGTTTTTCAATATCTGTTTTTCGATATCAGTTTTTCAATATTTGTTTTTCAATATCGGTTCTAATATCGGATTTAATATCGGTTTTGCAATATCAGTTTCTCGATATAGGTTTTTCAATATCGGTTTTTCAATATCGGTTTTTCAATATCAGTTTTTCATTATTTGTTTTTCAATATCGGTTCTAATATCGGATTCAATATCGGTTTTTCAGTATCAGATTTTCGATATCAGTTTTTCAATATTTGTTTTTCAATATCGGTTTTTCAATATCGGTTCTAATATCGGATTCAATATCGGTTTTGCAATATAAGTTTTTCGATATAGGTTTTTCAATATCGGTTTTCCAATATCGGTTTTTCAATATCAGTTTTTCTATATTTGTTCTCCAATATCGGTTTTTGAATATCGGTTCTAATATCGGTTTTTCAATATCGGTTTTTCAATATCGGTTTTTCAATATTTGTTTTTCAATATCGGTTTTTCAATATCGGTTTCAATATCGGTTTCAATATCGGTTTTGCAATATCGGTTTTCCAATATTTGTTCTCCAATATCGGTTTTTGAATATCGGTTCTAATATCGGATTCAATATCGGATTCAATATCGGTTTTTCAATATCAGTTTTTCGATATCAGTTTTTCAATATTTGGATTTCAATATCGGTTTTTGAATATCGGTTCTAATATCGGTTTCAATATCGGTTTTTCAATATCGGTTTTTCAATATCAGTTTTTCAATATTTGTTTTTCAATATCGGTTTTTGAATATCGGTTCTAATATCGGTTTCAATATCGGTTTTTCAATATCGGTTTTTCAATATCAGTTTTTCAATATTTGTTCTAATATCGGATTCAATATCGGTTTTTCAATATAAGTTTTTCGATATCAGTTTTTCAATATTTGTTTTTCAATATCGGTTTTTCAATATCGGTTCTAATATCGGTTTCAATATCGGTTTTTCAATATCGGTTTTTCAATATCAGTTTTTCAATATTTGGTTTTCAATATCGGTTATTAAATATCGGTTCTAATATCGGTTTCAATATCGGTTTTTGAATATAAGTTTTTCAATATTTGTTTTTCAATATCGTTTTTTCAATATCAGTTTTTCAATATTTGTTTTTCAATATCGGTTTTTCAATATCGGTTCCAATATCGGATTCAATATCGGTTTTGCAATATAAGTTTTTCGATATAGGTTTTTCAATATCGGTTTTTCAATATCGGTTTTTCAATATCAGTTTTTCAATATTTGTTCTCCAATATCGGTTTTTGAATATCGGTTCTAATATCGGAATCAATATCGGTTATTCAATATCGGTTTTTCAATATCAGTTTTTCAATATCGGTTTTTCAATATCGGTTCTAATATCGGATTCAATATCGGTTTTGCAATATAAGTTTTTCGATATAGGTTTTTCAATATCGGTTCTAATATCGGTTTCAATATCGGTTTTTGAATATCGGTTTTTGAATATCAGTTTTTCAATATTTGGTTTTCAATATCGGTTTTTGAATATCGGTTCTAATATCGGTTTCAATATCGGTTTTTCAATATCGGTTTTTCAATATCAGTTTTTCAATATTTGTTCTCCAATATCGGTTTTTGAATATCGGTTCTAATATCGGATTCAATATCGGTTTTTGAATATCGGTTTTTGAATATCGGTTTTTCAATATCAGTTTTTCAATATTTGTTCTCCAATATCGGTTTTTGAATATCGGTTCTAATATCGGTTTCAATATCGGATTCAATATCGGTTTTTCAATATCAGTTTTTCGATATCAGTTTTTCAATATTTGGATTTCAATATCGGTTTTTGAATATCGGTTCTAATATCGGTTTCAATATCGGTTTTTCAATATCGGTTTTTCAATATCGGTTTTTGAATATCGGTTCTAATATCGGTTTCAATATCGGTTTTTCAATATCGGTTTTTCAATATCAGTTTTTCAATATTTGTTCTAATATCGGATTCAATATCGGTTTTTGAATATCAGTTTTTCAATATTTGGTTTTCAATATCGGTTTTTGAATATCGGTTCTAATATCGGTTTCAAAATCGGTTTGTCAATATCGGTTTTTCAATATCAGTTTTTCAATATTTGTTCTCCAATATCGGTTTTTGAATATCGGTTCTAATATCGGATTCAATATCGGTTTTTCAATATCTGTTTTTCGATATCAGTTTTTCAATATTTGTTTTTCAA
Organism: Andrena cerasifolii; assembly: GCF_050908995.1. Taxonomy (NCBI): domain Eukaryota; kingdom Metazoa; phylum Arthropoda; class Insecta; order Hymenoptera; family Andrenidae; genus Andrena; species Andrena cerasifolii. The sequence continues at coordinate 22,891 of NW_027486050.1, forward strand.
TATCGGTTCTAATATCGGATTTAATATCGGTTTTGCAATATCAGTTTCTCGATATAGGTTTTTCAATATCGGTATTTCAATATCGGTTTTTCAATATCAGTTTTTCATTATTTGTTTTTCAATATCGGTTCTAATATCGGATTCAATATCGGTTTTTCAGTATCAGATTTTCGATATCAGTTTTTCAATATTTGTTTTTCAATATCGGTTTTTCAATATCGGTTCTAATATCGGATTCAATATCGGTTTTGCAATATAAGTTTTTCGATATAGGTTTTTCAATATCGGTTTTCCAATATCGGTTTTTCAATATCAGTTTTTCTATATTTGTTCTCCAATATCGGTTTTTGAATATCGGTTCTAATATCGGTTTTTCAATATCGGTTTTTCAATATCGGTTTTTCAATATTTGTTTTTCAATATCGGTTTTTCAATATCGGTTTCAATATCGGTTTCAATATCGGTTTTGCAATATCGGTTTTCCAATATTTGTTCTCCAATATCGGTTTTTGAATATCGGTTCTAATATCGGATTCAATATCGGATTCAATATCGGTTTTTCAATATCAGTTTTTCGATATCAGTTTTTCAATATTTGGATTTCAATATCGGTTTTTGAATATCGGTTCTAATATCGGTTTCAATATCGGTTTTTCAATATCGGTTTTTCAATATCAGTTTTTCAATATTTGTTTTTCAATATCGGTTTTTGAATATCGGTTCTAATATCGGATTCAATATCGGTTTTGCAATATAAGTTTTTCGATATAGGTTTTTCAATATCGGTTTTTCAATATCGGTTTTTCAATATCAGTTTTTCAATATTTGTTCTCCAATATCGGTTTTTGAATATCGGTTCTAATATCGGATTCAATATCGGTTATTCAATATCGGTTTTTCAATATCAGTTTTTCAATATCGGTTTTTCAATATCGGTTCTAATATCGGATTCAATATCGGTTTTTCAATATCGGTTTTTCAATATTTGTTTTTCAATATCGGTTTTTCAATATCGGTTTCAATATCGGTTTTTCAATATCGGTTTTCCAATATTTGTTCTCCAATATCGGTTTTTGAATATCGGTTCTAATATCGGATTCAATATCGGATTCAATATCGGTTTTTCAATATCAGTTTTTCGATATCAGTTTTTCAATATTTGTTCTCCAATATCGGTTTTTGAATATCGGTTCTAATATCGGTTTCAATATCGGTTTTTCAATATCGGTTTTTCAATATCGGTTTTTCAATATCGGTTTTTCAATATCGGTTTTTCAATATCGGTTTTTCAATATCGGTTTTTCAATATCAGTTTTTCAATATTTGTTCTCCAATATCGGTTTTTGAATATCGGTTCTAATATCGGATTCAATATCGGTTTTTCAATATCGGTTTTTCAATATCGGTTTTTCAATATCGGTTTTTCAATATCAGTTTTTCAATATCAGTTTTTCAATATTTGTTCTCCAATATCGGTTTTTGAATATCGGTTCTAATATCGGATTCAATATCGGTTTTTCAATATCAGTTTTTCATTATTTGTTTTTCTATATCGGTTTTTCAATATCGGTTCTAATATCGGATTCAATATCGTTTTTTCAATATCGGTTTTTCAATATTTGTTTTTCAATATCGGTTTTTCAATATCGGTTGCAATATCGGTTTTCCAATATTTGTTCTCCAATATCGGTTTTTGAATATCGGTTCTAATATCGGTTCTAATATCGGATTCAATATCGGTTTTTCAATATCAGTTTTTCAATATTTGGTTTTCAATATCGGTTTTTGAATATCGGTTCTAATATCGGTTTTTCAATATCGGTTTTTCAATATTTGTTTTTCAATATCGGTTTTTCAATATCGGTTTCAATATCGGTTTCAATATCGGTTTTTCAATATCGGTTTTCCAATATTTGTTCTCCAATATCGGTTTTTGAATATCGGTTCTAATATCGGATTCAATATCGGATTCAATATCGGTTTTTCAATATCAGTTTTTCGATATCAGTTTTTCAATATTTGGATTTCAATATCGGTTTTTGAATATCGGTTCTAATATCGGTTTCAATATCGGTTTTTCAATATCGGTTTTTCAATATCAGTTTTTCAATATTTGTTTTTCAATATCGGTTTTTGAATATCGGTTCTAATATCGGTTTCAATATCGGTTTTTCAATATCAGTTTTTCAATATTTGTTTTTCAATATCGGTTTTTGAATATCGGTTCTAATATCGGTTTTTCAATATCGGTTTTTCAATATCGGTTTTTCAATATCAGTTTTTCAATATTTGTTCTCCAATATCGGTTTTTGAATATCGGTTCTAATATCGGATTCAATATCGGTTTTTCAATATCAGTTTTTCAATATTTGTTCTCCAATATCGGTTTTTGAATATCGGTTCTAATATCGGTTTCAATATCGGTTTTTGAATATCGGTTTTTGAATATCAGTTTTTCAATATTTGTTCTCCAATATCGGTTTTTGAATATCGGTTCTAATATCGGATTCAATATCGGTTATTCAATATCGGTTTTTCAATATCAGTTTTTCAATATCGGTTTTTCAATATCGGTTCTAATATCGGATTCAATATCGGTTTTTCAATATCGGTTTTTCAATATTTGTTTTTCAATATCGGTTTTTCAATATCGGTTTCAATATCGGTTTTTCAATATCGGTTTTCCAATATTTGTTCTCCAATATCGGTTTTTGAATATCGGTTCTAATATCGGATTCAATATCGGATTCAATATCGGTTTTTCAATATCAGTTTTTCGATATCAGTTTTTCAATATTTGTTCTCCAATATCAGTTTTTGAATATCGGTTCTAATATCGGTTTCAATATCGGTTTTTCAATATCGGTTTTTCAATATCGGTTTTTCAATATCGGTTTTTCAATATCGGTTTTTCAATATCGGTTTTTCAATATCGGTTTTTCAATATCAGTTTTTCAATATTTGTTCTCCAATATCGGTTTTTGAATATCGGTTCTAATATCGGATTCAATATCGGTTTTTCAATATCGGTTTTTCAATATCGGTTTTTCAATATCGGTTTTTCAATATCAGTTTTTCAATATCAGTTTTTCAATATTTGTTCTCCAATATCGGTTTTTGAATATCGGTTCTAATATCGGATTCAATATCGGTTTTTCAATATCAGTTTTTCATTATTTGTTTTTCTATATCGGTTTTTCAATATCGGTTCTAATATCGGATTCAATATCGTTTTTTCAATATCGGTTTTTCAATATTTGTTTTTCAATATCGGTTTTTCAATATCGGTTGCAATATCGGTTTTCCAATATTTGTTCTCCAATATCGGTTTTTGAATATCGGTTTTTCAATATCGGTTTCAATATCGGTTTCAATATCGGTTTTTCAATATCGGTTTTCCAATATTTGTTCTCCAATATCGGTTTTTGAATATCGGTTCTAATATCGGATTCAACATCGGATTCAATATCGGTTTTTCAATATCAGTTTTTCGATATCAGTTTTTCAATATTTGGATTTCAATATCGGTTTTTGAATATCGGTTCTAATATCGGTTTCAATATCGGTTTTTCAATATCGGTTTTTCAATATCAGTTTTTCAATATTTGTTTTTCAATATCGGTTTTTGAATATCGGTTCTAATATCGGTTTCAATATCGGTTTTTCAATATCAGTTTTTCAATATTTGTTTTTCAATATCGGTTTTTGAATATCGGTTCTAATATCGGTTTTTCAATATCGGTTTTTCAATATCGGTTTTTCAATATCAGTTTTTCAATATTTGTTCTCCAATATCCGTTTTTGAATATCGGTTCTAATATCGGATTCAATATCGGTTTTTCAATATCAGTTTTTCAATATTTGTTCTCCAATATCGGTTTTTGAATATCGGTTCTAATATCGGTTTCAATATCGGTTTTTGAATATCGGTTTTTGAATATCAGTTTTTCAATATTTGGTTTTCAATATCGGTTTTTGAATATCGGTTCTAATATCGGTTTCAATATCGGTTTTTCAATATCGGTTTTTCAATATCAGTTTTTCAATATTTGTTCTCCAATATCGGTTTTTCAATATCGGTTCTAATATCGGATTCAATATCGGTTTTTCAATATCAGTTTTTCGATATCAGTTTTTCAATATTTGTTCTCCAATATCGGTTTTTGAATATCGGT
>NW_027486051.1:0-27065 GCF_050908995.1 Andrena cerasifolii
TAGGCGTATAAATAGAGAAAAATAGCTAAACAAATCAAAGAAAAAAAGGTATATAGAATAAATAGGTAAATAAATTAGAGGAAAAAATAGGTAAATAAACAGAGTAAAAATAGGAAAATAAATGAGAGAGAAAAATAGGTAAATTACTAGAGAAAAAATAGGTAAGTAAATAGAGAAAACAAAAGAGGTAAACAAATAGAGAAAAATAGGTAAATAAATAGAGAAAAAATAGGTAAATAAATTAGAGAAAAATATAGGCAAATAAATAGAGAAAAATAGGTAATGAAGTAGAGAAAATAAAGGAGATAAATAAATAGAGAAAATAGGTAAATAAATTACAGAAAAAATGTGTAAATAAATTAGAGGAAAATATACGTAAATAACTAGAGAAAAAATAGGTAAATAAATAGAGAAGACAAAGGAGGTAAATAAATAGAGAAAAAAATAGGTAAATATATAGAGAAAAATAGGTAAATAAATTAGAGGAAAAAATAGGTAAATAAACAGAGAAAAAATAGGTAAATAAATAGAGAAAAAATAGGTAAATAAATAGAAAAAAGTGGTAAATAAATAGAAAAAAATGTAAATTAAGAGAGAAAAATAGGTAATTAACTAGAGAAAACAAAGGAGGTAAATAAATAGAGAAAATAGGTAAATACATGAGAGAAAAAAATAGGTAAATAAATAGAGAAAAGAAAAGAGGTAAATAAATAGAGAAAATGGGCAAATAAACAAAGAAAAATATAGGTAAATAAATAGAAAAAAATAGGTAAATAAATTAGAGAAAAATATAGGCAAATAAATTTGAAAAATAGGTAATGAAGTAGAGAAAACATAGGAGGTAAATAAATAGAAAAAATAGGTAAATAAATAGAGAAAACAAAAGAGGTAAATAAATAGAGAAAAAATAGGTAAATAAATAGAGAAAAATAGGTAAATAAATTAGAGGAAAAATGTGTAAATAAATTAGAGAAAAAAATACGTAATTAACTTGAGAAAAAATAGGTAAATAAATAGAGAAAACAAAAGAGGTAAATAAATAGAGAAAAAATTGGTAAATAAATAGAGAAAAAATAGGTAAATAAATTAGAGAAAAATATAGGCAAATAAATTTGAAAAATAGGTAAGTAAATAGAGAAAACAAAAGAGGTAAACAAATAGAGAAAATGGGCAAATAAATAGAGAAAATGGGCAAATAAATAGAGAAAAATATAGGTAAATAAATAGAGAAAAATAGGTAAATAAATTAGAGGAAAAATGTGTAAATAAATTAGAGAAAAAAATACGTAATTAACTAGAGAAAAAATAAGTAAATAAATAGAGAAAACAAAAGAGGTAAATAAATAGAGAAAAAATAGGTAAATAAATAGAGAAAAAATAGGTAAATAAATTAGAGAAAAATATAGGCAAATAAATTTGAAAAATAGGTAAGTAAATAGAGAAAACAAAAGAGGTAAACAAATAGAGAAAAACAGGTAAATAAATAGAGAAAAATAGGTAAATAAATTAGAGAAAGAATACGTAAATAACTAGAGAAAAAATAGGTAAATAAATAGAGAAAACAACAGAGGTAAATAAAGAGAGAAAAAAATGTTTAAATAAATAGAGAAAAAATAGGTAAATAGGTAAACTAGAGAAAAAATATGTGTATAAATAGAGAAAAATAGCTAAATAAATCAAAGAAAAAAGGTAAATAGAAAAAATAGGTAAATAAATTAGAGGAATACATAGGTAAATAAACAGAGAAAAAAGGTAAATAAATGAGAGAAAAAATAGGTAAATAAACTAGAGAAAAAATAGGCGTATAAATAGAGAAAAATAGCTAAATAAATCAAAGAAAAAAAGGTAAATAGAATAAATAGGTAAATAAATTAGAGGAAAAAATAGGTAAATAAAGAGAGTAAAATTTGGAAAATAAATGAGAGAGAAAAATAGGTAAATTACTAGAGAAAAAATAGGTAAGTAAATAGAGAAAACAAAAGAGGTAAAAAAATAGAGAAAAATACGTAAATAAACTAGAGAAAAAATAGGCGTATAAATAGAGAAAAATAGCTAAACAAATCAAAGAAAAAAAGGTATATAGAATAAATAGGTAAATAAATTAGAGGAAAAAATAGGTAAATAAACAGAGTAAAAATAGGAAAATAAATGAGAGAGAAAAATAGGTAAATTACTAGAGAAAAAATAGGTAAGTAAATAGAGAAAACAAAAGAGGTAAACAAATAGAGAAAAATAGGTAAATAAATAGAGAAAAAATAGGTAAATAAATTAGAGAAAAATATAGGCAAATAAATAGAGAAAAATAGGTAATGAAGTAGAGAAAATAAAGGAGATAAATAAATAGAGAAAATAGGTAAATAAATTACAGAAAAAATGTGTAAATAAATTAGAGGAAAATATACGTAAATAACTAGAGAAAAAATAGGTAAATAAATAGAGAAGACAAAGGAGGTAAATAAATAGAGAAAAAATAGGTAAATATATAGAGAAAAATAGGTAAATAAATTAGAGGAAAAAATAGGTAAATAAACAGAGAAAAAATAGGTAAATAAATAGAGAAAAAATAGGTAAATAAATAGAAAAAAGTGGTAAATAAATAGAAAAAAATGTAAATTAAGAGAGAAAAATAGGTAATTAACTAGAGAAAACAAAGGAGGTAAATAAATAGAGAAAATAGGTAAATACATGAGAGAAAAAAATAGGTAAATAAATAGAGAAAAGAAAAGAGGTAAATAAATAGAGAAAATGGGCAAATAAACAAAGAAAAATATAGGTAAATAAATAGAAAAAAATAGGTAAATAAATTAGAGAAAAATATAGGCAAATAAATTTGAAAAATAGGTAATGAAGTAGAGAAAACATAGGAGGTAAATAAATAGAAAAAATAGGTAAATAAATAGAGAAAACAAAAGAGGTAAATAAATAGAGAAAAAATAGGTAAATAAATAGAGAAAAATAGGTAAATAAATTAGAGGAAAAATGTGTAAATAAATTAGAGAAAAAAATACGTAATTAACTTGAGAAAAAATAGGTAAATAAATAGAGAAAACAAAAGAGGTAAATAAATAGAGAAAAAATTGGTAAATAAATAGAGAAAAAATAGGTAAATAAATTAGAGAAAAATATAGGCAAATAAATTTGAAAAATAGGTAAGTAAATAGAGAAAACAAAAGAGGTAAACAAATAGAGAAAAACAGGTAAATAAATAGAGAAAAAATAAGTAAATAAGTTAGAGAAAAATATAGGCAAATAAACTAGAGAAAAATAGGTAATGAAGTAGAGAAAACAAAGCAGGTAAATAAATAGAGAAAATAGGTAAATAAATTACAGAAAAAATGTGTAAATAAATTAGAGGAAAATATACTTAAATAACTAGAGGCAAAATAGGTAAATAAGTAGAGAAGACAAAGGAGGTAAATAAATAGAGAAAAATATAGATAAATATATAGAGAAAAATAGGTAAATAAATTAGAGGAAAAAATAGGTAAATAAACAGAGAAAAAATAGGTAAATAAATAGAGAAAAAATAGGTAAATAAATAGAAAAAAGAGGTAAATAAATAGAAAAAAATGTAAATAAATAGAAAAAAATGTAAATAAAGAGAGAAAAATAGGTAATTAACTAGAGAAAACAAAGGAGGTAAATAAATAGAGAAAATAGGTAAATACATGAGAGATAAAAATAGGTAAATAAATAGAGAAAAGAAAAGAGGTAAATAAATAGAGAAAATGGGCAAATAAATAGAGAAAAATATAGGTAAATAAATAGAGAAAAATAGGTAAATAAATTAGAGGAAAAATGTGTAAATAAATTAGAGAATAAATACGTAATTAACTAGAGAAAAAATAGGTAAATAAATAGAGAAAACAAAAGAGGTAAATAAATAGAGAAAAAATACTTAAATAAATAGAGAAAAAATAGGTAAATAAATTAGAGAAAAATATAGGCAAATAAATTTGAAAAATAGGTAATGAAGTAAAGAAAACATAGGAGGTAAATAAATAGAAAAAATAGGTAAATAAATAGAGAAAACAAAAGAGGTAAATAAATAGAGAAAAAATAGGTAAATAAATAGAGAAAAAATAGGTAAATAAATTAGAGGAAAAAATAGGTAAATAAACTAGAGAAAAATAGGTGTATAAATAGAGAAATATAGCTAAATAATTCAAACAAAAAAAGGTGAATAGAAAAAATAGGTAAATAAATTAGAGGAAATAATATGAAAATAAACAGAGAAAAATATAGGTAAATAAATAGAGAAAAATAGGTAAATAAATTAGAGGAAAAATGTGTAAATAAATTAGAGAAAAAAATACGTAAATAACTAGAGAAAAAATAGGTAGATAAATAGAGAAAACAAAAGAGGTAAATAAATAGAGAAAAAATAGGTAAATATATAAGAGAGAAAAACAGGTAAATTACTAGGGAAAAAATAGGTTAGTATATAGAGAAAACAAAAGAGGTAAACAAATAGAGAAAAATAGGTAAATAAATAGAGAAAACAAAAGAGGTAAATAAATAGAGAAAACAAAAGAGGTAAATAAATAGAGAAAAAATAGGTTAAAAAACTAGAGAAAAATAGGCGTATAAATAGAGAAAAATAGCTAAATAAATCAAAGAAAAAAAGGTAAATAGGATAAATAGGTAAATAAATTAGAGGAAAAAATAGGTAAATAAACAGAGTAAAAATAGGAAAATAAATGAGAGAGAAAAATAGGTAAATTACTAGAGAAAAAATAGGTAAGTAAATGGAGAAAACAAAAGAGGTAAACAAATAGAGAAAATGGGCAAATAAATAGAGAAAATGGGCAAATAAATAGAGAAAAATATAGGTAAATAAATAGAGAAAAATAGGTAAATAAATTAGAGGAAGAATAGGTAAATAAATTAGAGGAAAAATATAGGCAAATAAATAGAGAAAAATAGGTAATGAAGTAGAGAAAATAAAGGAGATAAATAAATAGAGAAAATAGGTAAATAAATTACAGAAAAAATGTGTAAATAAATTAGAGGAAAATATACGTAAATAACTAGAGAAAAAATAGGTAAATAAATAGAGAAGACAAAGGAGGTAAATAAATAGAGAAAAAATAGGTAAATATATAGAGAAAAATAGGTAAATAAATTAGAGGAAAAAATAGGTAAATAAACAGAGAAAAAATAGGTAAATAAATAGAGAAAAAATAGGTAAATAAATAGAAAAAAGAGGTAAATAAATAGAAAAAAATGTAAATTAAGAGAGAAAAATAGGTAATTAACTAGAGAAAACAAAGGAGGTAAATAAATAGAGAAAATAGGTAAATACATGAGAGAAAAAAATAGGTAAATAAATAGAGAAAAGAAAAGAGGTAAATAAATAGAGAAAATGGGCAAATAAACAAAGAAAAATATAGGTAAATAAATAGAAAAAAATAGGTAAATAAATTAGAGAAAAATATAGGCAAATAAATTTGAAAAATAGGTAATGAAGTAGAGAAAACATAGGAGGTAAATAAATAGAAAAAATAGGTAAATAAATAGAGAAAACAAAAGAGGTAAATAAATAGAGAAAAAATAGGTAAATAAATAGAGAAAAAATAGGTAAATAAATTAGAGGAAAAATGTGTAAATAAATTAGAGAAAAAAATACGTAATTAACTTGAGAAAAAATAGGTAAATAAATAGAGAAAACAAAAGAGGTAAATAAATAGAGAAAAAATTGGTAAATAAATAGAGAAAAAATAGGTAAATAAATTAGAGAAAAATATAGGCAAATAAATTTGAAAAATAGGTAAGTAAATAGAGAAAACAAAAGAGGTAAACAAATAGAGAAAAACAGGTAAATAAATAGAGAAAAAATAAGTAAATAAGTTAGAGAAAAATATAGGCAAATAAACTAGAGAAAAATAGGTAATGAAGTAGAGAAAACAAAGCAGGTAAATAAATAGAGAAAATAGGTAAATAAATTACAGAAAAAATGTGTAAATAAATTAGAGGAAAATATACTTAAATAACTAGAGGCAAAATAGGTAAATAAGTAGAGAAGACAAAGGAGGTAAATAAATAGAGAAAAATATAGATAAATATATAGAGAAAAATAGGTAAATAAATTAGAGGAAAAAATAGGTAAATAAACAGAGAAAAAATAGGTAAATAAATAGAGAAAAATAGGTAAATAAATAGAAAAAAGAGGTAAATAAATAGAAAAAAATGTAAATAAATAGAAAAAAATGTAAATAAAGAGAGAAAAATAGGTAATTAACTAGAGAAAACAAAGGAGGTAAATAAATAGAGAAAATAGGTAAATACATGAGAGATAAAAATAGGTAAATAAATAGAGAAAAGAAAAGAGGTAAATAAATAGAGAAAATGGGCAAATAAATAGAGAAAAATATAGGTAAATAAATAGAGAAAAATAGGTAAATAAATTAGAGGAAAAATGTGTAAATAAATTAGAGAATAAATACGTAATTAACTAGAGAAAAAATAGGTAAATAAATAGAGAAAACAAAAGAGGTAAATAAATAGAGAAAAAATACTTAAATAAATAGAGAAAAAATAGGTAAATAAATTAGAGAAAAATATAGGCAAATAAATTTGAAAAATAGGTAATGAAGTAAAGAAAACATAGGAGGTAAATAAATAGAAAAAATAGGTAAATAAATAGAGAAAACAAAAGAGGTAAATAAATAGAGAAAAAATAGGTAAATAAATAGAGAAAAAATAGGTAAATAAATTAGAGGAAAAAATAGGTAAATAAACTAGAGAAAAATAGGTGTATAAATAGAGAAATATAGCTAAATAATTCAAACAAAAAAAGGTAAATAGAAAAAATAGGTAAATAAATTAGAGGAAATAATATGAAAATAAACAGAGAAAAATATAGGTAAATAAATAGAGAAAAATAGGTAAATAAATTAGAGGAAAAATGTGTAAATAAATTAGAGAAAAAAATACGTAAATAACTAGAGAAAAAATAGGTAGATAAATAGAGAAAACAAAAGAGGTAAATAAATAGAGAAAAAATAGGTAAATATATAAGAGAGAAAAACAGGTAAATTACTAGGGAAAAAATAGGTTAGTATATAGAGAAAACAAAAGAGGTAAACAAATAGAGAAAAATAGATAAATAAATAGAGAAAAAATAGGTAAATAAATTAGGGGAAAAAATAGGTAAATAAACAGAGAAAAATAGGTAAATATATAAGAGAGAAAAACAGGTAAATTTCTAGAGAAAAAATAGATAAGTATATAGAGAAAACAAAAGAGGTAAGCAAATAGAGAAAAATAGGTAAATAAATAGAGAAAACAAAAGAGGTAAATAAATAGAGAAAACAAAAGAGGTAAATAAATAGAGAAAAAATAGGTTAAAAAACTAGAGAAAAATAGGCGTATAAATAGAGAAAAATAGCTAAATAAATCAAAGAAAAAAAGGTAAATAGGATAAATAGGTAAATAAATTAGAGGAAAAAATAGGTAAATAAACAGAGTAAAAATAGGAAAATAAATGAGAGAGAAAAATAGGTAAATTACTAGAGAAAAAATAGGTAAGTAAATGGAGAAAACAAAAGAGGTAAACAAATAGAGAAAATGGGCAAATAAATAGAGAAAATGGGCAAATAAATAGAGAAAAATATAGGTAAATAAATAGAGAAAAATAGGTAAATAAATTAGAGGAAAAATATAGGCAAATAAATAGAGAAAAATAGGTAATGAAGTAGAGAAAATAAAGGAGATAAATAAATAGAGAAAATAGGTAAATAAATTACAGAAAAAATGTGTAAATAAATTAGAGGAAAATATACGTAAATAACTAGAGAAAAAATAGGTAAATAAATAGAGAAGACAAAGGAGGTAAATAAATAGAGAAAAAATAGGTAAATATATAGAGAAAAAATAGGTAAATATATAGAGAAAAATAGGTAAATAAATTAGAGGAAAAAATAGGTAAATAAACAGAGAAAAAATAGGTAAATAAATAGAGAAAAAATAGGTAAATAAATAGAAAAAAGAGGTAAATAAATAGAAAAAAATGTAAATTAAGAGAGAAAAATAGGTAATTAACTAGAGAAAACAAAGGAGGTAAATAAATAGAGAAAATAGGTAAATACATGAGAGAAAAAAATAGGTAAATAAATAGAGAAAAGAAAAGAGGTAAATAAATAGAGAAAATGGGCAAATAAACAAAGAAAAATATAGGTAAATAAATAGAAAAAAATAGGTAAATAAATTAGAGAAAAATATAGGCAAATAAATTTGAAAAATAGGTAATGAAGTAGAGAAAACATAGGAGGTAAATAAATAGAAAAAATAGGTAAATAAATAGAGAAAACAAAAGAGGTAAATAAATAGAGAAAAAATAGGTAAATAAATAGAGAAAAAATAGGTAAATAAATTAGAGGAAAAATGTGTAAATAAATTAGAGAAAAAAATACGTAATTAACTTGAGAAAAAATAGGTAAATAAATAGAGAAAACAAAAGAGGTAAATAAATAGAGAAAAAATTGGTAAATAAATAGAGAAAAAATAGGTAAATAAATTAGAGAAAAATATAGGCAAATAAATTTGAAAAATAGGTAAGTAAATAGAGAAAACAAAAGAGGTAAACAAATAGAGAAAAACAGGTAAATAAATAGAGAAAAAATAAGTAAATAAGTTAGAGAAAAATATAGGCAAATAAACTAGAGAAAAATAGGTAATGAAGTAGAGAAAACAAAGCAGGTAAATAAATAGAGAAAATAGGTAAATAAATTACAGAAAAAATGTGTAAATAAATTAGAGGAAAATATACTTAAATAACTAGAGGCAAAATAGGTAAATAAGTAGAGAAGACAAAGGAGGTAAATAAATAGAGAAAAATATAGATAAATATATAGAGAAAAATAGGTAAATAAATTAGAGGAAAAAATAGGTAAATAAACAGAGAAAAAATAGGTAAATAAATAGAGAAAAAATAGGTAAATAAATAGAAAAAAGAGGTAAATAAATAGAAAAAAATGTAAATTAAGAGAGAAAAATAGGTAATTAACTAGAGAAAACAAAGGAGGTAAATAAATAGAGAAAATAGGTAAATACATGAGAGAAAAAAATAGGTAAATAAATAGAGAAAAGAAAAGAGGTAAATAAATAGAGAAAATGGGCAAATAAACAAAGAAAAATATAGGTAAATAAATAGAAAAAAATAGGTAAATAAATTAGAGAAAAATATAGGCAAATAAATTTGAAAAATAGGTAATGAAGTAGAGAAAACATAGGAGGTAAATAAATAGAAAAAATAGGTAAATAAATAGAGAAAACAAAAGAGGTAAATAAATAGAGAAAAAATAGGTAAATAAATAGAGAAAAAATAGGTAAATAAATTAGAGGAAAAATGTGTAAATAAATTAGAGAAAAAAATACGTAATTAACTTGAGAAAAAATAGGTAAATAAATAGAGAAAACAAAAGAGGTAAATAAATAGAGAAAAAATTGGTAAATAAATAGAGAAAAAATAGGTAAATAAATTAGAGAAAAATATAGGCAAATAAATTTGAAAAATAGGTAAGTAAATAGAGAAAACAAAAGAGGTAAACAAATAGAGAAAAACAGGTAAATAAATAGAGAAAAAATAAGTAAATAAGTTAGAGAAAAATATAGGCAAATAAACTAGAGAAAAATAGGTAATGAAGTAGAGAAAACAAAGCAGGTAAATAAATAGAGAAAATAGGTAAATAAATAGAGAAAACAAAAGAGGTAAATAAATAGAGAAAAAATAGGTAAATAAATAGAGAAAAAATAGGTAAATAAATTAGAGGAAAAAATAGGTAAATAAACTAGAGAAAAATAGGTGTATAAATAGAGAAATATAGCTAAATAATTCAAACAAAAAAAGGTAAATAGAAAAAATAGGTAAATAAATTAGAGGAAATAATATGAAAATAAACAGAGAAAAATATAGGTAAATAAATAGAGAAAAATAGGTAAATAAATTAGAGGAAAAATGTGTAAATAAATTAGAGAAAAAAATACGTAAATAACTAGAGAAAAAATAGGTAGATAAATAGAGAAAACAAAAGAGGTAAATAAATAGAGAAAAAATAGGTAAATATATAAGAGAGAAAAACAGGTAAATTACTAGGGAAAAAATAGGTTAGTATATAGAGAAAACAAAAGAGGTAAGCAAATAGAGAAAAATAGGTAAATAAATAGAGAAAACAAAAGAGGTAAATAAATAGAGAAAACAAAAGAGGTAAATAAATAGAGAAAAAATAGGTTAAAAAACTAGAGAAAAATAGGCGTATAAATAGAGAAAAATAGCTAAATAAATCAAAGAAAAAAAGGTAAATAGGATAAATAGGTAAATAAATTAGAGGAAAAAATAGGTAAATAAACAGAGTAAAAATAGGAAAATAAATGAGAGAGAAAAATAGGTAAATTACTAGAGAAAAAATAGGTAAGTAAATGGAGAAAACAAAAGAGGTAAACAAATAGAGAAAATGGGCAAATAAATAGAGAAAATGGGCAAATAAATAGAGAAAAATATAGGTAAATAAATAGAGAAAAATAGGTAAATAAATTAGAGGAAAAATGTGTAAATAAATTAGAGAAAAAAATACGTAATTAACTAGAGAAAAAATAAGTAAATAAATAGAGAAAACAAAAGAGGTAAATAAATAGAGAAAAAATAGGTAAATAAATAGAGAAAAAATAGGTAAATAAATTAGAGAAAAATATAGGCAAATAAATTTGAAAAATAGGTAAGTAAATAGAGAAAACAAAAGAGGTAAACAAATAGAGAAAAATAGGTAAATAAATAGAGAAAAATAGGTAAATAAATTAGAGAAAAAAATACGTAAATAACTAGAGAAAAAATAGGTAAATAAATAGAGAAAACAACAGAGGTAAATAAAGAGAGAAAAAAATGTTTAAATAAATAGAGAAAAAATAGGTAAATAGGTAAACTAGAGAAAAAATATGTGTATAAATAGTGAAAAATAGCTAAATAAATCAAAGAAAAAAGGTAAATAGAAAAAATAGGTAAATAAATTAGAGGAATACATAGGTAAATAAACAGAGAAAAAAGGTAAATAAATGAGAGAAAAAATAGGTAAATAAACTAGAGAAAAAATAGGCGTATAAATAGAGAAAAATAGCTAAATAAATCAAAGAAAAAAAGGTAAATAGAATAAATAGGTAAATAAATTAGAGGAAAAAATAGGTAAATAAAGAGAGTAAAAATTGGAAAATAAATGAGAGAGAAAAATAGGTAAATTACTAGAGAAAAAATAGGTAAGTAAATAGAGAAAACAAAAGAGGTAAAAAAATAGAGAAAAATACGTAAATAAATAGAGAAAACATAGGTACATAAATTAGAGAAAAATATAGGCAAATAAATAGAGAAAAATAGGTAATGAAGTAGAGAAAACAAAGCAGGTAAATAAATAGAGAAAAAATAGGTAAATAAATAGAGAAAAAATAGGTAAATAAATTAGAGGAAAAAATAGGTAAATAAACAGAGAAAAAATAGGTAAATATATAAGAGAGAAAAACAGGTAAATTACTAGAGAAAAAATAGGTAAGTATATAGAGAAAACGAAAGAGGTAAACAAATAGAGAAAAATAGGTAAATAAATAGAGAAAACAAAAGAGGTAAATAAATAGAGAAAAATAGGTAAATAAACTAGAGAAAAAATAGGCGTATAAATAGAGAAAAATAGGTAATGAAGTAGAGAAAATAAAGGAGATAAATAAATAGAGAAAATAGGTAAATAAATTACAGAAAAAATGTGTAAATAAATTAGAGGAAAATATACGTAAATAACTAGAGAAAAAATAGGTAAATAAATAGAGAAGACAAAGGAGGTAAATAAATAGAGAAAAATATAGGTAAATATATAGAGAAAAATAGGTAAATAAATTAGAGGAAAAAATAGGTAAATAAAGAGAGAAAAAATAGGTAAATAAATAGAGAAAAAATAGGTAAATAAATAGAGAAAAATAGGTAAATAAATTAGAGGAAAAATGTAAATTAAGAGAGAAAAATAGGTAATTAACTAGAGAAAACAAAGGAGGTAAATAAATAGAGAAAATAGGTAAATACATGAGAGAAAAAAATAGGTAAATAAATAGAGAAAAGAAAAGAGGTAAATAAATAGAGAAAATGGGCAAATAAACAAAGAAAAATATAGGTAAATAAATAGAAAAAAATAGGTAAATAAGTTAGAGAAAAATATAGGCAAATAAATTTGAAAAATAGGTAATGAAGTAGAGAAAACAAAGGAGGTAAATAAATAGAGAAAATAGGTAAATAAATTAGAGAAAAAATGTGTAAATAAATTAGAGAAAAAAATACGTAAATAACTAGAGAAAAAATAGGTAAATAAATAGAGATAACAAAAGAGGTAAATAAATAGAGAAAAATAGGTAAATAAATAGAGAAAAATAGGTAAATAAATTAGAGGAACCAATAGGTAAATAAACAGAGAAAGAATAGGTAAATATATAAGAGAGAAAAACAGGTAAATTACTAGAGAAAAATAGGTAAGTACATAGAGAAAACAAAAGAGGTAAGCAAATAGAGAAAAATAGGTAAATAAATAGAGAAAACAAAAGAGGTAAATAAATAGAGAAAAAATAGGTAAATAAACTAGAGAAAAAATAGGCGTATAAATAGAGAGAAATAGCTAAATAAATCAAAGAAAAAAAGGTAAATAGAATAAATAGGTAAATAAATTAGAGGAAAAAATAGGTAAATAAACAGAGTAAATATAGGAAAATAAATGAGAGAGAAAAATAGGTAAATTACTAGAGAAAAAATATGTAAGTAAATGGAGAAAACAAAAGAGGTAAACAAATAGAGAAAATGGGCAAATAAATAGAGAAAAATATAGGTAAATAAATAGAGAAAAATAGGTAAATATATTAGAGGAAAAATGTGTAAATAAATTAGAGAAAAAAATACGTAATTAACTAGAGAAAAAATAGGTAAATAAATAGAGAAAACAAAAGAGGTAAATAAATAGAGAAAAAATTGGTAAATAAATAGAGAAAAAATAGGTAAATAAATTAGAGAAAAATATAGGCAAATAAATTTGAAAAATAGGTAAGTAAATAGAGAAAACAAAAGAGGTAAACAAATAGAGAAAAACAGGTAAATAAATAGAGAAAAATAGGTAAATAAATTAGAGAAAAAAATACGTAAATAACTAGAGAAAAAATAGGTAAATAAATAGAGAAAACAACAGAGGTAAATAAAGAGAGAAAAAAATGTTTAAATAAATAGAGAAAAAATAGGTAAATAGGTAAACTAGAGAAAAAATATGTGTATAAATAGAGAAAAATAGCTAAATAAATCAAAGAAAAAAGGTAAATAGAAAAAATAGGTAAATAAATTAGAGGAATACATAGGTAAATAAACAGAGAAAAAAGGTAAATAAATGAGAGAAAAAATAGGTAAATAAACTAGAGAAAAAATAGGCGTATAAATAGAGAAAAATAGCTAAATAAATCAAAGAAAAAAAGGTAAATAGAATAAATAGGTAAATAAATTAGAGGAAAAAATAGGTAAATAAAGAGAGTAAAAATTGGAAAATAAATGAGAGAGAAAAATAGGTAAATTACTAGAGAAAAAATAGGTAAGTAAATAGAGAAAACAAAAGAGGTAAAAAAATAGAGAAAAATACGTAAATAAACTAGAGAAAAAATAGGCGTATAAATAGAGAAAAATAGCTAAACAAATCAAAGAAAAAAAGGTATATAGAATAAATAGGTAAATAAATTAGAGGAAAAAATAGGTAAATAAACAGAGTAAAAATAGGAAAATAAATGAGAGAGAAAAATAGGTAAATTACTAGAGAAAAAATAGGTAAGTAAATAGAGAAAACAAAAGAGGTAAACAAATAGAGAAAAATAGGTAAATAAATAGAGAAAAAATAGGTAAATAAATTAGAGAAAAATATAGGCAAATAAATAGAGAAAAATAGGTAATGAAGTAGAGAAAATAAAGGAGATAAGTAAATAGAGAAAATAGGTAAATAAATTACAGAAAAAATGTGTAAATAAATTAGAGGAAAATATACGTAAATAACTAGAGAAAAAATAGGTAAATAAATAGAGAAGACAAAGGAGGTAAATAAATAGAGAAAAAATAGGTAAATATATAGAGAAAAATAGGTAAATAAATTAGAGGAAAAAATAGGTAAATAAACAGAGAAAAAATAGGTAAATAAATAGAGAAAAAATAGGTAAATAAATAGAAAAAAGAGGTAAATAAATAGAAAAAAATGTAAATTAAGAAAGAAAAATAGGTAATTAACTAGAGAAAACAAAGGAGGTAAATAAATAGAGAAAATAGGTAAATACATGAGAGAAAAAAATAGGTAAATAAATAGAGAAAAGAAAAGAGGTAAATAAATAGAGTAAATGGGCAAATAAACAAAGAAAAATATAGGTAAATAAATAGAAAAAAATAGGTAAATAAATTAGAGAAAAATATAGGCAAATAAATTTGAAAAATAGGTAATGAAGTAGAGAAAACAAAGGAGGTAAATAAATAGAGAAAATAGGTAAATAAATTAGAGAAAAAATGTGTAAATAAATTAGAGAAAAAAGTACGTAAATAACTAGAGAAAAAATAGGTAAATAAATAGAGATAACAAAAGAGGTAAATAAATAGAGAAAAATAGGTAAATAAATAGAGAAAAAATAGGTAAATAAATTAGAGGAAACAATAGGTAAATAAACAGAGAAAGAATAGGTAAATATATAAGAGAGAAAAACAGGTAAATTACTAGAGAAAAATAGGTAAGTACATAGAGAAAACAAAAGAGGTAAGCAAATAGAGAAAAATAGGTAAATAAATAGAGAAAACAAAAGAGGTAAATAAATAGAGAAAAAATAGGTAAATAAACTAGAGAAAAAATAGGCGTATAAATAGAGAGAAATAGCTAAATAAATCAAAGAAAAAAAGGTAAATAGAATAAATAGGCAAATAAATTAGAGGAAAAAATAGGTAAATAAACAGAGTAAATATAGGAAAATAAATGAGAGAGAAAAATAGGTAAATTACTAGAGAAAAAATAGGTAAATAAATTAGAGAAAAATATAGGCAAATAAATTTGAAAAATAAGTAAGTAAATAGAGAAAACAAAAGAGGTAAACAAATAGAGAAAAACAGGTAAATAAATAGAGAAAAATAGGTAAATAAATTAGAGAAAAAAATACGTAAATAACTAGAGAAAAAATAGGTAAATAAATAGAGAAAACAACAGAGGTAAATAAAGAGAGAAAAAAATGTTTAAATAAATAGAGAAAAAATAGGTAAATAGGTAAACTAGAGAAAAAATATGTGTATAAATAGAGAAAAATAGCTAAATAAATCAAAGAAAAAAGGTAAATAGAAAAAATAGGTAAATAAATTAGAGGAATACATAGGTAAATAAACAGAGAAAAAAGGTAAATAAATGAGAGAAAAAATAGGTAAATAAACTAGAGAAAAAATAGGCGTATAAATAGAGAAAAATAGCTAAATAAATCAAAGAAAAAAAGGTAAATAGAATAAATAGGTAAATAAATTAGAGGAAAAAATAGGTAAATAAAGAGAGTAAAAATTGGAAAATAAATGAGAGAGAAAAATAGGTAAATTACTAGAGAAAAAATAGGTAAGTAAATACAGAAAACAAAAGAGGTAAAAAAAAGAGAAAAATACGTAAATAAATAGAGAAAACATAGGTACATAAATTAGAGAAAAATATAGGCAAATAAATAGAGAAAAATAGGTAATGAAGTAGAGAAAACAAAGCAGGTAAATAAATAGAGAAAAATAGGTAAATAAATAGAGAAAAAATAGGTAAATAAATTAGAGGAAAAATAGGTAAATAAACAGAGAAAAAATAGGTAAATATATAAGAGAGAAAAACAGGTAAATTACTAGAGAAAAAATAGGTAAGTATATAGAGAAAACGAAGGAGGTAAACAAATAGAGAAAAATAGGTAAATAAATAGAGAAAAAATAGGTAAATAAATTAGAGAAAAATATAGGCAAATAAATAGAGAAAAATAGGTAATGAAGTAGAGAAAATAAAGGAGATAAATAAATAGAGAAAATAGGTAAATAAATTACAGAAAAAATGTGTAAATAAATTAGAGGAAAATATACGTAAATAACTAGAGAAAAAATAGGTAAATAAATAGAGAAGACAAAGGAGGTAAATAAATAGAGAAAAAAATAGGTAAATATATAGAGAAAAATAGGTAAATAAATTAGAGGAAAAAATAGGTAAATAAACAGAGAAAAAGTAGGTAAATAAATAGAGAAAAAATAGGTAAATAAATAGAAAAAAGAGGTAAATAAATAGAAAAAAATGTAAATTAAGAGAGAAAATAGGTAATTAACTAGAGAAAACAAAGGAGGTAAATAAATAGAGAAAATAGGTAAATACATGAGAGAAAAAAATAGGTAAATAAATAGAGAAAAGAAAAGAGGTAAATAAATAGAGAAAATGGGCAAATAAACAAAGAAAAATATAGGTAAATAAATAGAAAAAAATAGGTAAATAAATTAGAGAAAAATATAGGCAAATAAATTTGAAAAATAGGTAATGAAGTAGAGAAAACAAAGGAGGTAAATAAATAGAGAAAATAGGTAAATAAATTAGAGAAAAAATGTGTAAATAAATTAGAGAAAAAAATACGTAAATAACTAGAGAAAAAATAGGTAAATAAATAGAGATACCAAAAGAGGTAAATAAATAGAGAAAATGGGCAAATAAATAGAGAAAAATATAGGTAAATAAATAGAGAAAAATAGGTAAATAAATTAGAGGAAAAATGTGTAAATAAATTAGAGAAAAAAATACGTAATTAACTAGAGAAAAAATAGGTAAATAAATAGAGAAAACAAAAGAGGTAAATAAATAGAGAAAAAATACTTAAATAAATAGAGAAAAAATAGGTAAATAAATTAGAGAAAAATGTAGGCAAATAAATTTGAAAAATAGGTAAGTAAATAGAGAAAACAAAAGAGGTAAACAAATAGAGAAAAGTAGGTAAATAAATTAGAGAAAAATATAGGCAAATAAATAGAGAAAAATAGGTAATGAAGTAGAGAAAACAAAGGAGGTAAATAAATAGAGAAAATAGGTAAATAAATTACAGAAAAAATGTGTAAATAAATTAGAGGAAAAAATACGTAAATAACTTGAGAAAAAATAGGTAAATAAATAGAGAAAACAAAGGAGGTAAATAAATAGAGAAAAATAGGTAAGTAAATAGAGAAAAATAGGTAAATAAATAGAGAAAAATAGGTAAATAAATTAGAGGAAAAAATAGGTAAATAAACAGAGAAAAAATAGGTAAATATATAAGAGAGAAATGCAGGTAAATTACTAGAGAAAAAATAGGTAAGTATATAGAGAAAACAAAAGAGGTAAACAAATAGAGAAAAATAGGTAAATAAATAGAGAAAACAAAAGAGGTAAATAAATAGAGAAAAAATAGGTAAATAAACTAGAGAAAAAATAGGCGTATAAATAGAGAAAAATAGCTAAATAAATCAAAGAAAAAAAGGTAAATAGAATAAATACGTAAATAAATTAGAGGAAAAAATAGGTAAATAAACAGAGTAAAAATAGGAAAATAAATGGGAGAGAAAAATAGGTAAATTACTAGAGAAAAAATAGGTAAGTAAATAGGGAAAACAAAAGAGGTAAACAAATAGAGAAAAATAGGTAAATAAATAGAGAAAAAATAGGTAAATAAATTAGAGAAAAATATAGGCAAATAAATAGAGAAAAATAGGTAATGAAGTAGAGAAAACAAAGCAGGTAAATAAATAGAGAAAATAGGTAAATAAATTACAGAAAAAATGTGTAAATAAATTAGAGGAAGAAATACGTAAATAACTAGAGAAAAATAGGTAAATAAATAGAGAAAACAAAGGAGGTAAATAAATAGAGAAAACAAAAGAGGTAAATAAATAGAGAAAAATATATGTAAATATATAGAGAAAAATAGGTAAATAATAGAGAAAAAAGTAGGTAAATAAATAGGGAACAAATACGTAATGAAGTAGAGAAAACAAAGGAGGTAAATAAATAGAGAAAATAGGTAAATACATGAGAGATAAAAATAGGTAAATACATAGAGAAAAGAAAAGAGGTAAATAAAGAGAGAAAAAAATGTTTAAATAAATAGAGAAAAAATAGGTAAATAGGTAAACTAGAGAAAAAATATGTGTATAAATAGAGAAAAATAGCTAAATAAATCAAAGAAAAAAGGTAAATAGAAAAAATAGGTAAATAAATTAGAGGAATACATAGGTAAATAAACAGAGAAAAAAGGTAAATAAATGAGAGAAAAAATAGGTAAATAAACTAGAGAAAAAATAGGCGTATAAATAGAGAAAAATAGCTAAATAAATCAAAGAAAAAAAGGTAAATAGAATAAATAGGTAAATAAATTAGAGGAAAAAATAGGTAAATAAAGAGAGTAAAAATTGGAAAATATATAAGAGAGAAAAACAGGTAAATTACTAGAGAAAAAATAGGTAAGTATATAGAGAAAACGAAGGAGGTAAACAAATAGAGAAAAATAGGTAAATAAATAGAGAAAAAATAGGTAAATAAATTAGAGAAAAATATAGGCAAATAAATAGAGAAAAATAGGTAATGAAGTAGAGAAAATAAAGGAGATAAATAAATAGAGAAAATAGGTAAATAAATTACAGAAAAAATGTGTAAATAAATTAGAGGAAAATATACGTAAATAACTAGAGAAAAAATAGGTAAATAAATAGAGAAGACAAAGGAGGTAAATAAATAGAGAAAAAAATAGGTAAATATATAGAGAAAAATAGGTAAATAAATTAGAGGAAAAAATAGGTAAATAAACAGAGAAAAAATAGGTAAATAAATAGAGAAAAAATAGGTAAATAAATAGAAACAAGAGGTAAATAAATAGAAAAAAATGTAAATTAAGAGAGAAAAATAGGTAATTAACTAGAGAAAACAAAGGAGGTAAATAAATAGAGAAAATAGGTAAATACATGAGAGAAAAAAATAGGTAAATAAATAGAGAAAAGAAAAGAGGTAAATAAATAGAGAAAATGGGCAAATAAACAAAGAAAAATATAGGTAAATAAATAGAAAAAAATAGGTAAATAAATTAGAGAAAAATATAGGCAAATAAATTTGAAAAATAGGTAATGAAGTAGAGAAAACAAAGGAGGTAAATAAATAGAGAAAATAGGTAAATAAATTAGAGAAAAAATGTGTAAATAAATTAGAGAAAAAAATACGTAAATAACTAGAGAAAAAATAGGTAAATAAATAGAGATAACAAAAGAGGTAAATAAATAGAGAAAATGGGCAAATAAATAGAGAAAAATATAGGTAAATAAATAGAGAAAAATAGGTAAATAAATTAGAGGAAAAATGTGTAAATAAATTAGAGAAAAAAATACGTAATTAACTAGAGAAAAAATAGGTAAATAAATAGAGAAAACAAAAGAGGTAAATAAATAGAGAAAAAATACTTAAATAAATAGAGAAAAAATAGGTAAATAAATTAGAGAAAAATGTAGGCAAATAAATTTGAAAAAATAGGTAAGTAAATAGAGAAAACAAAAGAGGTAAACAAATAGAGAAAAGTAGGTAAATAAATTAGAGAAAAATATAGGCAAATAAATAGAGAAAAATAGGTAATGAAGTAGAGAAAACAAAGGAGGTAAATAAATAGAGAAAATAGGTAAATAAATTACAGAAAAAATGTGTAATTAAATTAGAGGAAAAAATACGTAAATAACTTGAGAAAAAATAGGTAAATAAATAGAGAAAACAAAGGAGGTAAATAAATAGAGAAAAATAGGTAAGTAAATAGAGAAAAATAGGTAAATAAATAGAGAAAACAAAAGAGGTAAATAAATAGAGAAAAAATAGGTAAATAAACTAGAGAAAAAATAGGCGTATAAATAGAGAAAAATAGCTAAATAAATCAAAGAAAAAAAGGTAAATAGAATAAATACGTAAATAAATTAGAGGAAAAAATAGGTAAATAAACAGAGTAAAAATAGGAAAATAAATGGGAGAGAAAAATAGGTAAATTACTAGAGAAAAAATAGGTAAGTAAATAGGGAAAACAAAAGAGGTAAACAAATAGAGAAAAATAGGTAAATAAATAGAGAAAAAATAGGTAAATAAATTAGAGAAAAATATAGGCAAATAAATAGAGAAAAATAGGTAATGAAGTAGAGAAAACAAAGCAGGTAAATAAATAGAGAAAATAGGTAAATAAATTACAGAAAAAATGTGTAAATAAATTAGAGGAAGAAATACGTAAATAACTAGAGAAAAATAGGTAAATAAATAGAGAAAACAAAGGAGGTAAATAAATAGAGAAAACAAAAGAGGTAAATAAATAGAGAAAAATATATGTAAATATATAGAGAAAAATAGGTAAATAATAGAGAAAAAAGTAGGTAAATAAATAGGGAACAAATACGTAATGAAGTAGAGAAAACAAAGGAGGTAAATAAATAGAGAAAATAGGTAAATACATGAGAGATAAAAATAGGTAAATACATAGAGAAAAGAAAAGAGGTAAATAAAGAGAGAAAAAAATGTTTAAATAAATAGAGAAAAAATAGGTAAATAGGTAAACTAGAGAAAAAATATGTGTATAAATAGAGAAAAATAGCTAAATAAATCAAAGAAAAAAGGTAAATAGAAAAAATAGGTAAATAAATTAGAGGAATACATAGGTAAATAAACAGAGAAAAAAGGTAAATAAATGAGAGAAAAAATAGGTAAATAAACTAGAGAAAAAATAGGCGTATAAATAGAGAAAAATAGCTAAATAAATCAAAGAAAAAAAGGTAAATAGAATAAATAGGTAAATAAATTAGAGGAAAAAATAGGTAAATAAAGAGAGTAAAAATTGGAAAATATATAAGAGAGAAAAACAGGTAAATTACTAGAGAAAAAATAGGTAAGTATATAGAGAAAACGAAGGAGGTAAACAAATAGAGAAAAATAGGTAAATAAATAGAGAAAAAATAGGTAAATAAATTAGAGAAAAATATAGGCAAATAAATAGAGAAAAATAGGTAATGAAGTAGAGAAAATAAAGGAGATAAATAAATAGAGAAAATAGGTAAATAAATTACAGAAAAAATGTGTAAATAAATTAGAGGAAAATATACGTAAATAACTAGAGAAAAAAATAGGTAAATAAATAGAGAAGACAAAGGAGGTAAATAAATAGAGAAAAAAATAGGTAAATATATAGAGAAAAATAGGTAAATAAATTAGAGGAAAAAATAGGTAAATAAACAGAGAAAAAATAGGTAAATAAATAGAGAAAAAATAGGTAAATAAATAGAAAAAAGAGGTAAATAAATAGAAAAAAATGTAAATTAAGAGAGAAAAATAGGTAATTAACTAGAGAAAACAAAGGAGGTAAATAAATAGAGAAAATAGGTAAATACATGAGAGAAAAAAATAGGTAAATAAATAGAGAAAAGAAAAGAGGTAAATAAATAGAGAAAATGGGCAAATAAACAAAGAAAAATATAGGTAAATAAATAGAAAAAAATAGGTAAATAAATTAGAGAAAAATATAGGCAAATAAATTTGAAAAATAGGTAATGAAGTAGAGAAAACAAAGGAGGTAAATAAATAGAGAAAATAGGTAAATAAATTAGAGAAAAAATGTGTAAATAAATTAGAGAAAAAAATACGTAAATAACTAGAGAAAAAATAGGTAAATAAATAGAGATAACAAAAGAGGTAAATAAATAGAGAAAATGGGCAAATAAATAGAGAAAAATATAGGTAAATAAATAGAGAAAAATAGGTAAATAAATTAGAGGAAAAATGTGTAAATAAATTAGAGAAAAAAATACGTAATTAACTAGAGAAAAAATAGGTAAATAAATAGAGAAAACAAAAGAGGTAAATAAATAGAGAAAAAATACTTAAATAAATAGAGAAAAAATAGGTAAATAAATTAGAGAAAAATGTAGGCAAATAAATTTGAAAAATAGGTAAGTAAATAGAGAAAACAAAAGAGGTAAACAAATAGAGAAAAGTAGGTAAATAAATTAGAGAAAAATATAGGCAAATAAATAGAGAAAAATAGGTAATGAAGTAGAGAAAACAAAGGAGGTAAATAAATAGAGAAAATAGGTAAATAAATTACAGAAAAAATGTGTAAATAAATTAGAGGAAAAAATACGTAAATAACTTGAGAAAAAATAGGTAAATAAATAGAGAAAACAAAGGAGGTAAATAAATAGAGAAAAATAGGTAAGTAAATAGAGAAAAATAGGTAAATAAATAGAGAAAAATAGGTAAATAAATTAGAGGAAAAAATAGGTAAATAAACAGAGAAAAAATAGGTAAATATATAAGAGAGAAATGCAGGTAAATTACTAGAGAAAAAATAGGTAAGTATATAGAGAAAACAAAAGAGGTAAACAAATAGAGAAAAATTGGTAAATAAATAGAGAAAACAAAAGAGGTAAATAAATAGAGAAAAATAGGTAAATAAACTAGAGAAAAAATAGGCGTATAAATAGAGAAAAATAGCTAAATAAATCAAAGAAAAAAAGGTAAATAGAATAAATACGTAAATAAATTAGAGGAAAAAATAGGTAAATAAACAGAGTAAAAATAGGAAAATAAATGGGAGAGAAAAATAGGTAAATTAACTAGAGAAAAAATAGGTAAGTAAATAGGGAAAACAAAAGAGGTAAACAAATAGAGAAAAATAGGTAAATAAATAGAGAAAAAATAGGTAAATAAATTAGAGAAAAATATAGGCAAATAAATAGAGAAAAATAGGTAATGAAGTAGAGAAAACAAAGCAGGTAAATAAATAGAGAAAATAGGTAAATAAATTACAGAAAAAATGTGTAAATAAATTAGAGGAAGAAATACGTAAATAACTAGAGAAAAATAGGTAAATAAATAGAGAAAACAAAGGAGGTAAATAAATAGAGAAAACAAAAGAGGTAAATAAATAGAGAAAAATATATGTAAATATATAGAGAAAAATAGGTAAATAATAGAGAAAAAAGTAGGTAAATAAATAGGGAACAAATACGTAATGAAGTAGAGAAAACAAAGGAGGTAAATAAATAGAGAAAATAGGTAAATACATGAGAGATAAAAATAGGTAAATACATAGAGAAAAGAAAAGAGGTAAATAAAGAGAGAAAAAAATGTTTAAATAAATAGAGAAAAAATAGGTAAATAGGTAAACTAGAGAAAAAATATGTGTATAAATAGAGAAAAATAGCTAAATAAATCAAAGAAAAAAGGTAAATAGAAAAAATAGGTAAATAAATTAGAGGAATACATAGGTAAATAAACAGAGAAAAAAGGTAAATAAATGAGAGAAAAAATAGGTAAATAAACTAGAGAAAAAATAGGCGTATAAATAGAGAAAAATAGCTAAATAAATCAAAGAAAAAAAGGTAAATAGAATAAATAGGTAAATAAATTAGAGGAAAAAATAGGTAAATAAAGAGAGTAAAAATTGGAAAATAAATGAGAGAGAAAAATAGGTAAATTACTAGAGAAAAAATAGGTAAGTAAATAGAGAAAACAAAAGAGGTAAAAAAATAGAGAAAAATACGTAAATAAATAGAGAAAACATAGGTACATAAATTAGAGAAAAATATAGGCAAATAAATAGAGAAAAATAGGTAATGAAGTAGAGAAAACAAAGCAGGTAAATAAATAGAGAAAAAATAGGTAAATAAATAGAGAAAAAATAGGTAAATAAATTAGAGGAAAAAATAGGTAAATAAACAGAGAAAAAATAGGTAAATATATAAGAGAGAAAAACAGGTAAATTACTAGAGAAAAAATAGGTAAGTATATAGAGAAAACGAAAGAGGTAAACAAATAGAGAAAAATAGGTAAATAAATAGAGAAAACAAAAGAGGTAAATAAATAGAGAAAAATAGGTAAATAAACTAGAGAAAAAAATAGGCGTATAAATAGAGAAAAATAGGTAATGAAGTAGAGAAAATAAAGGAGATAAATAAATAGAGAAAATAGGTAAATAAATTACAGAAAAAATGTGTAAATAAATTAGAGGAAAATATACGTAAATAACTAGAGAAAAAATAGGTAAATAAATAGAGAAGACAAAGGAGGTAAATAAATAGAGAAAAATATAGGTAAATATATAGAGAAAAATAGGTAAATAAATTAGAGGAAAAAATAGGTAAATAAACAGAGAAAAAATAGGTAAATAAATAGAGAAAAAATAGGTAAATAAATAGAGAAAAATAGGTAAATAAATTAGAGGAAAAATGTAAATTAAGAGAGAAAAATAGGTAATTAACTAGAGAAAACAAAGGAGGTAAATAAATAGAGAAAATAGGTAAATACAGAGAGAAAAAAAATAGGTAAATAAATAGAGAAAAGAAAAGAGGTAAATAAATAGAGAAAATGGGCAAATAAACAAAGAAAAATATAGGTAAATAAATAGAAAAAAATAGGTAAATAAATTAGAGAAAAATATAGGCAAATAAATTTGAAAAATAGGTAATGAAGTAGAGAAAACAAAGGAGGTAAATAAATAGAGAAAATAGGTAAATAAATTAGAGAAAAAATGTGTAAATAAATTAGAGAAAAAAATACGTAAATAACTAGAGAAAAAATAGGTAAATAAATAGAGATAACAAAAGAGGTAAATAAATAGAGAAAAATAGGTAAATAAATAGAGAAAAATAGGTAAATAAATTAGAGGAACCAATAGGTAAATAAACAGAGAAAGAATAGGTAAATATATAAGAGAGAAAAACAGGTAAATTACTAGAGAAAAATAGGTAAGTACATAGAGAAAACAAAAGAGGTAAGCAAATAGAGAAAAATAGGTAAATAAATAGAGAAAACAAAAGAGGTAAATAAATAGAGAAAAAATAGGTAAATAAACTAGAGAAAAAATAGGCGTATAAATAGAGAGAAATAGCTAAATAAATCAAAGAAAAAAAGGTAAATAGAATAAATAGGCAAATAAATTAGAGGAAAAAATAGGTAAATAAACAGAGTAAATATAGGAAAATAAATGAGAGAGAAAAATAGGTAAATTACTAGAGAAAAAATAGGTAAATAAATTAGAGAAAAAATATAGGCAAATAAATTTGAAAAATAAGTAAGTAAATAGAGAAAACAAAAGAGGTAAACAAATAGAGAAAAACAGGTAAATAAATAGAGAAAAATAGGTAAATAAATTAGAGAAAAAAATACGTAAATAACTAGAGAAAAAATAGGTAAATAAATAGAGAAAACAACAGAGGTAAATAAAGAGAGAAAAAAATGTTTAAATAAATAGAGAAAAAATAGGTAAATAGGTAAACTAGAGAAAAAATATGTGTATAAATAGAGAAAAATAGCTAAATAAATCAAAGAAAAAAGGTAAATAGAAAAAATAGGTAAATAAATTAGAGGAATACATAGGTAAATAAACAGAGAAAAAAGGTAAATAAATGAGAGAAAAAATAGGTAAATAAACTAGAGAAAAAATAGGCGTATAAATAGAGAAAAATAGCTAAATAAATCAAAGAAAAAAAGGTAAATAGAATAAATAGGTAAATAAATTAGAGGAAAAAATAGGTAAATAAAGAGAGTAAAAATTGGAAAATAAATGAGAGAGAAAAATAGGTAAATTACTAGAGAAAAAATAGGTAAATAAATTAGAGAAAAATGTAGGCAAATAAATTTGAAAAATAGGTAAGTAAATAGAGAAAACAAAAGAGGTAAACAAATAGAGAAAAGTAGGTAAATAAATTAGAGAAAAATATAGGCAAATAAATAGAGAAAAATAGGTAATGAAGTAGAGAAAACAAAGGAGGTAAATAAATAGAGAAAATAGGTAAATAAATTACAGAAAAAATGTGTAAATAAATTAGAGGAAAAAATACGTAAATAACTTGAGAAAAAATAGGTAAATAAATAGAGAAAACAAAGGAGGTAAATAAATAGAGAAAACAAAGGAGGTAAATAAATAGAGAAAAATAGGTAAGTAAATAGAGAAAAATAGGTAAATAAATAGAGAAAAATAGGTAAATAAATTAGAGGAAAAAATAGGTAAATAAACAGAGAAAAATAGGTAAATATATAAGAGAGAAATGCAGGTAAATTACTAGAGAAAAAATAGGTAAGTATATAGAGAAAACAAAAGAGGTAAACAAATAGAGAAAAATAGGTAAATAAATAGAGAAAACAAAAGAGGTAAATAAATAGAGAAAAAATAGGTAAATAAACTAGAGAAAAAATAGGCGTATAAATAGAGAAAAATAGCTAAATAAATCAAAGAAAAAAAGGTAAATAGAATAAATACGTAAATAAATTAGAGGAAAAAATAGGTAAATAAACAGAGTAAAAATAGGAAAATAAATGGGAGAGAAAAATAGGTAAATTACTAGAGAAAAAATAGGTAAGTAAATAGGGAAAACAAAAGAGGTAAACAAATAGAGAAAAATAGGTAAATAAATAGAGAAAAAATAGGTAAATAAATTAGAGAAAAATATAGGCAAATAAATAGAGAAAAATAGGTAATGAAGTAGAGAAAACAAAGCAGGTAAATAAATAGAGAAAATAGGTAAATAAATTACAGAAAAAATGTGTAAATAAATTAGAGGAAGAAATACGTAAATAACTAGAGAAAAATAGGTAAATAAATAGAGAAAACAAAGGAGGTAAATAAATAGAGAAAACAAAAGAGGTAAATAAATAGAGAAAAATATATGTAAATATATAGAGAAAAATAGGTAAATAATAGAGAAAAAAGTAGGTAAATAAATAGGGAACAAATACGTAATGAAGTAGAGAAAACAAAGGAGGTAAATAAATAGAGAAAATAGGTAAATACATGAGAGATAAAAATAGGTAAATACATAGAGAAAAGAAAAGAGGTAAATAAAGAGAGAAAAAAATGTTTAAATAAATAGAGAAAAAATAGGTAAATAGGTAAACTAGAGAAAAAATATGTGTATAAATAGAGAAAAATAGCTAAATAAATCAAAGAAAAAAGGTAAATAGAAAAAATAGGTAAATAAATTAGAGGAATACATAGGTAAATAAACAGAGAAAAAA